>NW_027514789.1:0-123960 GCF_048772815.1 Callospermophilus lateralis | reverse complement strand
GATTTTATATCCTGCCACTTTGCTGAATTCATTTATTAGCTCCATTAGTTTCTTTGTAGACCCTTTTGGGACTGCTAGATATAGAATCATGTGATCTGCAATAGTGATAATTTAAGTTCTTCTTTTCCAATTTTTATGCCTTTTATTTCTTTCGTCTGTCTAAATGCTCTGGCTAGTGTTTCGAGAACAATGTTGAACAGAAGTGGTGAGAGAGGGCATCCCTGTCTTGTTCCAGATTTTAGAGAGAATGCCTTCAATTTTTCTCCATTCAGAATGATGCTAGCCTGAGGCTTAGCATAGATTGCTTTTACAATATTGAGGTATGTTCCTCTTATCACTAGTTTTTCTAGAGTGTTGAACATAACAGAATGCTGTACTTTATTGAATGCTTTTTTTTGCATCTACCGAGATGATCATATGGTTCTTATTTTTAAGTCTATTGATGTGGTTAATAACATTTATTGATTTCCGTATATTGAACCAGCCTTGCATCACACGGATGAATCCTACTTGATCAGGATTCAAAATTTTTTTGATATGTTTTTGTATCCAATCCGCCAGAATTTTATTGAGGATTTTTTCATGTAGGTTCATTAGAGATATTGGTCTGTAGTTTTCTTTCTTTGAAGTGTCTTTGTCTGGTGTAATAATCAGGGTGATCTTGGCCTCATAGAATGAATTTGGAAGATCTCCCTCTTTTTCAATTTCCTGAAAAACCTTGAAAAATATTTGTATTCGTTCCTCTTTAAAGGTTTTGTTAAACTCTGCTGTATACCCATACGGTCCTGGGCTTTTCTAAGTTGGTAGTGGTTTGATGGTTTCTTCTATTTCCTCAATTGATATTGGTCTGTTTATGTTATCTATATCCTCCTGACTCAATATGGGCAGATCATATGACTTAAGAAATTTATCGATTCCTGCACTGTCTTCTATTTGATTGGAGTATAAGGATTCAAAATAATTTCTGATTATCTTATGTATTTCGGAAATATCTGTTGTGATATTTTCTTTTTTAATCCCTTATGCTAGTAATTTGAGTTCTCTCTTCTTCTCTTTGACAGCATGGCTAAGGGTCTGTCAATTTTATTTATTTTTTCAAAGAACCACCTTCAACTTTTGTCAAGTTTTTTCAATTGTTTGTTTTGTTTCAATTTCATTAATTTCAGCTTTGATTTTAATTATTTCTTGCCTTCTACTTCTTTTGCTGTTTCTTTCGTCTTCTTTTTCTAGGATTTTGAGATGAATTATGAGATCATTTATTTGTTGGTTGTTTCTTTTTTTAAGGAATGAACTCCAAGCAATGAATTTTCATCTTAAACTGCTTTCAATGTGTCCCATAGATTCCGATATGTTGTGTCTGCGTTTTCATTTATCTCTAAGAATTTTTAAATTTCTTCCTTGATGTCTTCTATAACCCATTGATCACTCAGTAACCTATTGTTCATTCTCCAAGTGATGCATGATTTTTCCTTCCTTCTTTTATCATTGATTTTTAGTTTCATTCCATTATGATCAGGTAATATGCATGGTATTATCTGTACTCCTTTATATTGTCTAAGAGTTGCCCTGTGATATAATATATGATCACTTTTTAGAAGGATACATGTGCTTCTGAGAAAAAAGGTAACTGTTTGATGTTGGGTGTTATATTCTACATATCTCAAATAAGTCTAGGTAATTAATTGTGTTATTGAGTTCTATAGTTTCCTTATTCAACTTTTGTTTGGAAGATCTGTCCAGTGGTGAGAGAGGTGTGTTCATGTCTCCCATGATTACTGTATTGTGGTGTATTAGACTCTTGAACTTGAGAAGAGTTTGTTTGATGAACATAGCTGCACCATTGTTTGGGGCATATATATTAATGATTGCTGTCTCTAGTTGGTGTATGGTTCCCTTGAGCAGTATGTAGTGTCTCTCTTTATCCCTTTTGATTTACTTTCCCTCAAAATCTATTTTATTTGATATGAGTATGGACTCTCCAGCTTGTTTCCGAAGTCCATATGAGTGATATGATTTTTCCCAAACTTTCACCGTCAGTCTATGTATGCATTTTCCTAACAAATGCATCTCCTGTAGGCAGCATATTGTTGGGTCTTGTTTTTTGTTCAATTCTACTAGCCAGTGTGTCTTCATTGGTGAGTTTAAGCCATTAACATTTAGGTTTATTATTGAGATATGGGTTGTACTTCCAGCCATATTTGTTTATTTATGTTACTAAACATGGTTTGTTTTCCTCTTTGATTATTTTCCCCCCTTTAATGTCCTACCTCCCACTGTTGGTTTTCATTGTTATTTTCCATTTCCTCTTCGTGCAATGTTTTGCCGAGGATGTTTTGAAGAGATGGTTTTCTAGCTGCAAATTCTTTTCACTTTTGTTTATCGTGGAATGTTTTAATTTCATCTTCCATACTGAAGCTTAATTTCGCTGGATACACAATTCTTGGTTGGAACCCATTTTCTTTCAGTGTTTGAAATATGTTATTCCAGGATCTTCTAGCTTTCAGAGTCTGTTTTGAATGATCAGCTGTTATCCTGATTGGTTTACCCTTAAATGTAATCTGCTTCCTTTCTCTTGTAGCTTTTAAAATTCTCTCCTTTTTCTGTTTGTTGGGCATCTTCATTATAATGTGTCTACTTGTGGCTCTCTTATGATTTTGCACATTCAGCGTCCCGTAGGCTTCTAGGATTTGGGATTCTGTTTTATTTATCAAGTCTGGGAAGTTTTCTCATATTATTTCATTGAATAGGTTGCTCATTCCTTGGGTTTGGACCTCTATACCTTCCAGTATCCCAATGACTCTTAAGTTTGGCCTCTTTATGTTATCCCATATTTCTTGGATATTCTGCTCGTGGTTTCTTAACAGTCTTATGAGCTGTCTATGTTCTTTTCAAGTTGAAATACTTTGTCTTCATTGTCTGATGTTCTATGTTCTAAGTGTTCTACTCTGCTGGTAGTATTCTCAATTGAGTTTTTAAGTTGGTTTATTGCTTCCTGCAATTCTAGGATTTCTGTTTGTTTGGTTTTACAACCTCTATCTCCCTATATAGTTGATCTTTTGCTTATTGGATTTGTTTATGTAATTCATTGTCAAAGTGATCTTTAATTGTCTGATTTTGTTGTCTAATGTCTTTCTTGAGACTCCAGATCATCTAAAGCATGAGTATCCTGAATTCTTTATCTGACATTACATCTGATGCAGCTATTACCTCTTCTAAAGTTGTGTTGACCTGCATTGCTTGTGGTCCTTTCTTTCCTTGTCTTTTCATACTGCTCGCGTTTCTCTCTGCTTGTTGAAACTGTTGTGTTTTTGAAATTTTCCCCCTATATATTTATATTGCTCTTGTGTAGTTGAAAATTCTCCCTTGCAGGAGCGGGGGGCGGCTGTGCTGCTCCTCCAATTGGGGTGATCTATCTACCACGCTGACAGGCTGCTGGGCCTGTTCTGCTGGTTGGTTGCAGGTCTCTCTACAATGCGGGCACGGGCGGTGGCTCTTCTCTGCCCCTCCTCCATTTGGTATGACGTGTCTACAATGCCCGCGGACCCCTCGGCTTGTTCTGCTGATCCATTGCAGGTCTGCCTACCTTGCAGGCGCGGGCAGCAGGTCTACTCTGCCCTTACTCCAATTGGGATGACGTATCTACCATGCCGGCAGGACGCTGGGCCTGTTCTCGGTCGCAGGTCTGTCTATTTTGTGGGCACGGGCGGTGGATCTGCTCTGCCCCTACTCCAAATTGGGTGATGTGTCTGCCGTGCCGGCAGGCCGCTGGGCCTGTTTCGCTGTTCGGTTGAAGACTGCCTACGTTGTGGGTGAGGTTGGTCGCTCTGCTCTGCCCCTACTCCAATTGGGGTGTCGTGACTAGCATGCCAGCAGGTCGCTGGGCCGGTTTAGGGCACGGGCGAAGGCTCTGCTCTGCCCCTACTCAAATTGGGGTGATGTGACTACCTCGCCAGCGGGTCGCTGGGCCTGTTCTGGGCATGGGCAGTGGCTCTGCTCTGCCCCTATTCCTATTGGGGTGACCTAACAACCACGCTGGTGGGCCGCTGGGCTTGTACTGGGCGCGGGAGAAGGCTCTGCTTTGCCACTACTCCAATAGGGGTGCAGTGTCTACCACACCGGCGGGTCATTGGGCCTGTTCTGGGCATAGGCGGTGGCTCTGCTCTGCCCCTACTCCAATTGGGTGACGTGACTACCACGCCTGCTGGTCGATGGGCCTGTTCCGGGCACGGGCAACGGCTCTGCTTTGTCACTACTCCAATTGGGATGACATGACTACCACACCTGCAGGTCGCTGGGCCTGTGCAGGGCATGGGTGGCGACTCTGCTCTGCCCCTCTGGCTTGAAGACAAAGTGAGAGAGACACGGGTGTTTGTGACTCACTTTTTTTACCAGGAGACCAACTGTTTCTGTCACCGCTGGTATCGATGAAGTTATCTCCTCCGCCACTTTGTGATGACATCAGATCTCTAACATGTTGGTATCCCATGCGAATGGCAGCATTTCGTTCCCTTTTCTGAATGACCAAAGCAATGGGTGAGTCCTGACCAGCCCTCACAAGCCCCGTCTCAATCCTGTTGCCACTGCCTATGAAGGCTCGGTAGGTATTTACCTCCACAGTATTCAGCAAGACCTAGACCGAGAAGGAGTTTCCGCAGGTTCTTTAGCCCTGGGCCTGATCAGTTCCAGGAGCCAGAATTAGGCCGCTCTGTGCTTGATGTATGTTCTGATAGGAGCAGGCCTGAGTAATTTGTCTCCGAGACACAGGCGAATGGCAGCCTGAGATTACCTGTTCTATAGCTGAATGAGCTGCTATCAGTTGAAAACAGGAATGGTGACGTCAGCTCTCCAAGATGGTGGACCCTGGCTTCCTCTGTGGTCTGACTGGTGTGGAAAACTGAATTGGACTGCGTCCTTCCCCAGTCTCAAACCCAGAATTCAGCAATGAGCACAGTGATTGTACAGCTGGCAGGAGCCCACAGAATCTGCACCACTGAATATTTGTGTTGCTATCTCATTGTTTCCCAGCATGCGCCACAGACTCTAGCCGCAGGGCGATTTGCTGAATAAGCAGCATGACGCTCCATGCGGACAAATCACTCACGTTTGAGCCCCGTAGCTAATCCTCGAGAGATGGAAATACTTCCACTAGGTTTTGGAGGACCCAAATTTTGCTGGAAATTCCATTCTCTTGCACAGTGATGCTGTACATGGGGTTGATGCACTCCTTTCGCTGCCATCATATGATCGCCTGAAGTTAGTTTTCAGTACTAGGAAACGAATATGTATTTCAGGTGGATGAATATTTCTGAGAATAAACTTGTGAAAAGTTGATTATAAATCCACATACATAAATATGAATGAATTTAGGGAGTGTATAATAAGACAAATACATTTCATATTTTGAAAAATCTGGAGAGTGAATATATATATATATATATATATATATATATATATATATATATATATAGATACACACACACACACACACACAGACATTAAAAAGTAGCATTATGTATGCCAATTGAAATTCACCATGAAATATATATCATCCACAGATCCAAAAATATTCATTTTCCTGAACATCAATTTATGTTGTTCAACTAGAAAGCTGACCCATATGTTGAATTTTCAGTTCCAACAGCGTTTAGTAGGAGTGATCTTTTCTTACAATTTGTATCTGCCAAGTAAGCCACCTCACAAAATGTATGTGTGATTCCAGGTAGAATTCAATATGTGCATAAAAAAAATACATGTGCTGAATAGACTACAGAGAAAGGGAGACAGTTATTCACATATTTGTTAACTTTTAAAACACATAGAGAACTATTTCAATTAAAATTTGATAGATTTATAACACCTACCATTTATCATAGGAAAGGCAAGTCCAACTATAAACCATGCCTCCTGTGAACCTCTTGTATTTTTATTTTGTTTGGGTTATTTTTCTCCATCGTATGAAGATTAGAAGTAAAAGTCTAGAAGGGAATTTGTTAGTGTCAGGGATTCAGTATTTCGAATGGAAAATTGGAAAATGTATCCAATGTGTATGCAAATATGTGCTACACAAAAATCTTCCCACTCTCATTCAGAACAATGCCTTGGCATTACCTTCGCCCCATGTAAGACACAATTAGAGGAGAAGAGTTAGAAAATGTGTGAATACATACCTGTTATAGAAAATGCTCAGGAGTTCACAAATTTGGAGGGGGTAGAGGAGTTTCCAAAAGTAAAGGACAGGGTAAACACTCCACAAACATGAAGTTCTGCTGGCCTAACATCTGGAGAAACTACCTCTGAGGGTGAGCACTTGAAATATATTTTGTTGTCAGGAGCATTAGCTTCCTTTGTAGTGAGACCATCAAAGCTGGGTCTGCATCTATGTGACATGGATGACATGGTTTCTTATTTTCCGATGAACATGATTCAGCAGTGCTGAATTTTCTCTTTGTAGGTAAACTGTGGCCACTGAGGGCAAGTGTCTCCTCATGTGGACTGTGAAGCCATTTGGTCATCCTCCACTCTTCGTGGTGTTTCTTGCTGTTGCACTAGGAGTGTGGTATTTGCTTCATGAAATAAAAAGAGTTCAACTGGGACACAGTGCTGTAGGGAGTTCTGTCAGTTGTGGTGGGTCGGGTTCTGTTGGAGAATGCACCAACCAGGCTTCTATCCCACATAGCTTGCCCCATTGACGATAGCAACCTGATTCTGAACATTGCCCTGAAACCTCTCCATATAACAAGATTCTTTTACATATAAGGGTCTACTGGCTGCAAAATGTCAGTCACAAGCTATTTGAACACCAATGGCAGATAAACATGGCCACACCAGAGATATTTTATCACACACCTGCCCACCACGGCTCTAGGAACACTACTCAGCAGGCTCCAACTTACTTGCATCTCTGTTATACACCATTTTCATGAAACCCAGTCAGTAAAGGCAATGTCTTGTATTCTCATGATCAGCTAGAGGACATCCAAAGGTTCTCCTGTGACACCTAGTCTTGGGAATTTCAAAAATTTCATGGTATTCATCTAGCCATTATTCAAGGAAGAAGTTGTAGGCACTGTGGGTTTCAATTCATTCATTAACCATTAAATGTTGAGTAAGCTCATTTCAATTAAAGCTCTGGAGAACTCTCAGAGGCAAGGCTTCCCAAAGTGTGGCCAAAAGGTCACATGAAGCCAGGCCCATTGAGGTCTACAATGTGAGGTCCATGTGTCTTTGACTCTCTACTATGGCTGCCAAGTCTTTCAGAATAAAATCATGTGATATCCTGGCTGAGATTTCCTTTGCTCTGTGGAAAGCCAACTTGGGCCTAGATCTCACTTTCCAAGGGCGACTCTCATGCATGGCCTTCTAAAAGCCCAACACAATTCATGGCAATACTTCTCTGAGGTCAGTTCCAGAACTCAGTCTCTATGTTGAATCACACAAGAGTTCAAGCCCAGGTGTACCCAGTCATCTCTTCCTACCACCATACAAATGTTCACAGTTAAAACCAAAACACCCCAACATGGCCCTCATCTTTTTCCATGTAGACACTCATCATAACCTCCGGCTGGAGGTTTCCATGAGGTACACAGCTTACGTCTGTGTCCAAAATAAGCTCCCTTGCCCCTCATTTGCCTAACATCAGGGTGGCCTGGACGGCCTTCCTGTGAAACAAAAGTGAAAAAATAGGCCTGCCGTTAATACTGCTCTGCTTCTCCAACTTGAGGCCTACTGAGTGTGGGGTTTAGATTCTTTATGTAAATTCATTTTGTTTTTGTTGTTGTACTTTAACTTTTTAATATGTTTTCATTTTTTAAATATTTTTATTTTATTATTATTATTATTATTATTATTATTTTAAACTTTAATTTACATCTTTTAAATGATCATTATTTTGAAATTTTTTTCTTTCTTTCTTTCTTTTCTATTTTTTTCTTTTGTCTTATCGTTTCTTTTCAATTTTCTGATTTCCCCTTCCTTGAATTCTACCTGCCTACTCTCATTCTCTTTAGTGACTTCTTTCCTTTCCTTCTAATATCTTTCCTCCCAAGCATCAAATAAATTTATAAGAGTAAGCAGTAACTCAACAGTCAAACAGAGCAAGAAGTAACATGAGCAGGACAAAAAATCAAGGAAGAAAATAAGTACAAACAATGAAGGACAGCCAAAATATTCAGGAGGACCTATAGTCATCAGAAAAATGGTCATATAAAGAACTCAAGGAATACCTTAGACAGATGGAATTGAAACTTAAAGAGGATACGAGACAGCAAATCCAAACAGTGAAAGAACACATTGTAAATGAATTACATAAACGGATAAAAGAAGAAGTTATGCATCTTTATCAGGAGATAGAGATTATAAAAAAATCAAACAATAATTCTAGAAATGAAGGAAACGATAAATCAAATTAAAAAGTCAATTGAGAGTATCACTAACACTTTGGAGCAAGTAGAAGACAGAATGTCAGATAATGAAGACAAAATATATCATCATGAAATGAATCTAGCCAACACAGAAAGGCTGGTAAAAAATCATGAGTAAAACATCCAAGAGATATGGGATAACATAAAAAAACAAATTAATGAGTCATCTGGATTGGTACACAGATTCAAACCAAGGAAATTAGTAATCTATTGAATGAAATAATTACAGAAATATTTCCAGAAATACAAAGTAAATGGATATACAAATTGGACATGCTTACAGGACACGGAGCAGACAAAATCACAGTAGACCAACACCAAGACACATTGTTATGAAGATATCCAATATACAAAACAAAGAGAAAATATTAAAAGCTCTAAGAGAAAGGAGGCAGATTACATTAAGGGGTAAACCAATAAGGTTGAGATGGATTTTTCATCACAGTCGCTGAAAGCGAGAAGATCCTGGAACAACGTATTTCAAACATTGAAAGACAATGAATGCCAACCAAGAATTCTGTATCCAGCAAAATTAAGCTGCAGGTATGACAATGAAATAAAAATATTTCATGATAAAAAAAGCTAAAAGAATTTGTAGCCAGAAAACCAGCATTGCAAAGCATCTTGAGCAAAACAATACACGAAGAAGAGATGAAAATCAACAACCAAAACCATCAGTGGGAAGTGCCTCAGTAATGACTGAGGGTGGGGGAAAAGCTAATCATGGAGAAACAAACTAAATTTAAAAAAAAAAAAGATGAATCATCAATCATGAGCGGCAGTACAAACCATATATCAATAGTGACTCTAAATGTTAATGGCTTAAACTCTCCAATAACGCGACATAGGCTGGTAACTTGGATTAAAAATGAATCCAACAATATGTTGCCTCCAGGAGACACATCTGAATGGAAAAGACATACACAGGCTGAAGGTGCAAGTTTTGGAAAAAATATACCATGCAACGGTCCCCGTAAGCAAGCAGGGGTGGCCATCCTCATATTGAATAAAATCGACTTCAAGACTAATTTAATCAAAAGGGATAAGAAAGGACATTATATACTGTTAAAAGGAACCATTCACCAACAAGACATAAAAATTATCAATATTTATGCAACAAATAATGGTGCTACAATGTTCAAAAAACAAATTCACCTCAAGTTCCAGAATGAAATAGACCACAACACAATAATTATGGGTGACTTCAACACACCTCTCTCACCATTGCACAGATCCTTCAAACAAAAGTGAATAAAGAAATTAAAGAACTCAATATCACAATCAATAACCTAGACTTAACTGACATATATCGAATATATCAACCATCATCAAGTGGATATACTTTTTTCTCAGTAGCACGTGGATCCTTCTCAAAAATAGACCATATATTATGTCATAGGGCAACCCTTAGTAAATATACAGGGGTGGAGATAATACCATGATTTTTTCTGATCATAATGGAATGAAACTGGAAACCAATGATAAAAAAAGGAAGGAAAAATCCTACATCACATGGAAAATGAACAATATGTTACTGAATGATCAGTGGGTTACAGAAGATATAAAAAAGGAAATCAAAAAATTCTTAGAGATACATGAAAATACAGACGCAACATATCAGAATCTATGGGACACAATGAAAGCAGTTTTAAGAGGGAAATTCATCGCCTGGAGTTCATTCCTGAAAAAAAGTAAAAATGAACAAATAAATGAGCTCACACTTCAACTCAAAGCCCTAGAAAAGGAAGAGCAAAACAACAGAAAATGTAGCAGAAAGCAAGAAATAATTAAAATCAGAGCAGAAATCAACAAAATTGAAACAAAAGAAACTATTGAAAAAATTAACAAAACTAAAAGGTGGTTCTTCGAAAAAATAAATATGTTCGACAGACCCTTAGTTATGCTAATGAAGAGAAGAAGAGAGAGAACTCAAATTACTAACATATGGGATGAAAAAGGCAATATTACAACAGATGCTTCCGAAATACAGAAGACAATTAGAAATTATTTGGAAAACCTATATTCCAATAAAATAGAATATAGTGAAGACATCGATAAATTTCTTAAGTCATATGATATTCCCAGACTGAGTCAGAAGGATACACACAATTTAAACAGACCAATGACAATGGATGAAACAGAAGAAGCAATCAAAAGACTACAAACCAAGAAAAGCCCAGGAACAGATGGCTATACAGCGGAGTTTTACAAAACATTTAAAGAAGATTTAATACCAATGCTTTTCAAGTTATTTCAGGATAGAGAAAAAGAGGGAGCTCTGCCAAATTCATTCTATGAGGCCAACATCACGCTGATTCCGAAATCAGAAAAAGACACCTCAAAGAAAGAAAACTACAGACCAATATATCTGATGAACCTACATGCAAAAATCCTCAATAAAACTCTGACGAATTGAATACAAAGGCACATCAAAAAAATTATGCACCATGATGAAGTAGGATTCATAGCTGGGATGCAAGGATGGTTCAATATACGGAAATCAATAAATGTTATTCACCACATCAATAGACTTAAAGATAAGAAACATATGATCATCTCAATAGAAGCAAAAAAAGCATTTGACAAAGTACAGAATCCCTTTATGTTCAAAACATTAGAAAAAATAGGGATAACAGGAAGTTACCTCGACATTGTAAAAGCTATCTATGCTAAGCCTCAGGCTAGCATAATTATGAATGGAGAAACATTGAAGGCATTTCTTCTAAAATCTGGAACAAGACAGGGATGCCCTCTCTCACCACTTCTATTCCATATAGATCTCGAAACACTGGCCAGAGCAATTAGACATACTAAAGAAATAAAAGGCATAAAAATAGGAAAATAAGAACGTAAATTATCACTATTTTCGGGTGACATTATTCTATACATAGAAGACACAAAAAGGTCTACAAAAACTACTAGAACTAAAAAATGAATGACCTGCGACCCACCGGCAGGTCAGGCCCAGAAACCTGCAGAGGGGCACAGCTGCCCCACCCACCTGCAAGGTAGGCGATACCGTGACCACTGACAAAACAGGCCCAGTGGCCCGTCTGACACATCACCCCGGTTGGGGGAGGGGCAGAACCGCCACCAGCACCTGTTAGGTAGACAGACCTGCAAACGACAGACAGAACAGGCCTAGCAGTCAGCGGAGGGGCAGAGCCGCTGCTCATGCCTGCAAGGTAGGCGGACCTGTGACCACCAAAAGAACAGGCCCACCAAAAATAGAGGCACAGCGGCCTGCCAGCGTGGTAGGCACATTGCCCCAATTGGAGGAGGGGCAGAACCACCGCCAAAGCCTGCGAGGGAGACTTTGCAACTATACAAGAGCAATATAAATATATAGGGGGAAAATCAATAACACAACAGTTTCACCAAGCAGAAAGAAAAGCGATCAGTATGAAAAGATAAGGAAAGAAAGGACCACAAGCAATGCAGGTCAACTCAACTTTAGAAGAGGTAATATCTGCAGCAGATGGAATGTCAGATAAAGAATTCAGGATATACATGCTTCAGATTATCTGGAGTCTCAAGGAAGACATTAGACAGCATAATCAGACAATGAAAGACCACTTCGACCACTTCAAAAATGAATTACATAAACAAATCCAAGAAGCAAAAGATCAATTATACAGGGAGATTGAGGTTATAAAAAACAAACAAACAGAAATCCAGGAAATGCAGGAAACAATAAACCAACTTAAAAACTCAATTGAGAATACTACCAGCAGAGTAGAACACTTAGAAGATAGAACATCAGACAATGAAGACAAAGTATTTCAACTGGAGAAGAACATAGACAGCTCAGCAAAGCTGTTAAGAAACCATGAGCAGAACATTCAAGAAATATGGGATAACATAAAGAGACCAAACTTAAGAGTCATTGGGTTACAGGAAGGTATAGAGGTCCAAACCAAAGGAATGAGCAACCTATTCAATGAAATAATACGAGAAAACTTCCCAGACTTGAAGAATGAGACAGAATCCCAAATCCTAGAAGCCTACGGGACGCCAAATGTGCAAAATCATAAGAGATCCACACCTAGACACATTATAATGAAGATGCCCAACATACAGAATAAGGAGAGAATTTTAAAAGCTACAAGAGAAAGGAAGCAGATTACATTTAGGGGTAAACCAATCAGAATAACAGCTGATCTTTCAACACAGACTCTGAAAGCTAGAAGATCCTGGAATAACATATTTCAAACACTGAAAGAAAATGGGTTCCAACCAAGAATTGTGTATCCAGCAAAATTAAGCTTCAGTATGGAAGATGAAATTAAAACCTTCCATGATAAACAAAAGTGAACAGAATTTGCAGCTAGAAAACCATCTCTTCAAAACATCCGCGGCAAAACATTGCAGGAAGAGGAAATGGAAAATAACAATGAAAACCAACAGTGGGAGGGAGTACAGTAAAGGGGGGGGATAATCAAAGAGGAAAACAAACCATGTTTAGTAACATAAATAAACCAATATGACTGGAAGAACAACCCATATCTCAATAATAACCCTAAATGTTAATGGCTTAAACTCACGAATTAAGAGACACAGGCTAGTAGAATGGATCACAAAACAAGACCCAACAATATGCTGCCTTCAGGAGAAGCATTTGATAGGAAAAGAAATAAATAGACTGAAGGTGAAAGGTTGGGAAAATTCATATCACTCATATGGACTTCGGAAACAAGCAGGAGTGTCCATATTCATATCAAATAAAATAGATTTCAAGCCAAAGTTAATCAAAAGGGATGAAGAGCAACACTACATACAGCTCAAGGGAACCATACACCAATAAGACATCACAATCATAAATATATATGCCCCAAAAAATGGTGCAGCTATGTTCATCAAAGAAACTCTTCTCAAGTTCAAGAGTCTAATAGACCACCATACAATAATTATGGGAGACTTCAACACACCTCTCTCACCACTGGATAGATCTTACAAAGAAAAGTTGAATAAGGAGGAAATCAAAAAATTCTTAGAGATACATGAAAATACAGACGCAATATATCAGAATCTATGGGACACAATGAAAGCAGTTTTAAGAGGGAAATTCATCGCCTGGAGGTCATTCCTGAAAAAAAGTAAAAACGAACAAATAAATGAGCTCACACTTCAACTCAAAGCCCTAGAAAAGGAAGAGCAAAACAACAAAAAATGTAGCAGAAAGCAAGAAATAATTAACATCAGAGCAGAAATCAACGAAATTGAAACAAAAGAAACTATTGAAAAAATTAACAAAACTAAAAGGTGGTTCTTCGAAAAAATAAATATGTTCGACAGACCCTTAGGCATGCTAATGAAGAGAAGAAGAGAAAGAACTCAAATTACTAACATATGGGATGAAAAAGGCAATATTACAACAGATGCTTCCGAAATACAGAAGACAATTAGAAATTATTTAGAAAACCTATTTTCCAATAAAATAGAATATAGTGAAGACATCATACAATAATTATGGGAGACTTCAACACACCTCTCTCACCACTGGATAGATCTTACAAAGAAAAGTTGAATAAGGAATCTATAGAACTCAATAACATAATTAATAACCTAGACTTAATTGACATATATAGAATATACCATCCAAGATCAAGCAGTTACACTTTTTTTTCTCAGCAGCACTTGGATCCTTCTCAAAAATAGATCATATATTATGTCACAGGGCAACTCTTAGACAATATAAAGGAGTAGAGATAATACCATGCATCTTATCTGAACATAATGAAATGAAATTGAAAATCAACGATAAAAGAAGTAAGGAAAAATCATGCATCAATTGGAGAATGAAAAATAGGTTACTGAATGATAAATGGGTTATAGAAGACATCAAGGAGGATATTAAAAAATTCTTAGAGATAAATGAAAACACAGACACAACATATCGGAATCTATGGGACACATTGAAAGCAGTTCTAAGATGAAAATTTATTGCTTGGAGTTCATTCCTTAAAAAAAGAAACAAACCAACAAATAAATGATCTAATACTTCAACTCAATGTCCTAGAAAAAGAAGAGCAAAACAACAGCAAAAAAGTAGAAGACAAGAAATAATTAAAATCAGAGCAAAAATTAATGAAATTGAAACAAAAGAAACAATTGAAAAAATTGACAAAACTAAAAGTTGGTTCTTTGAAAAAATAAATAAAATTGACAGACCCTAAGCCACGCTAATGAAGAGAAGAAGAGAGAGAACTCAAATTACTCGCATATGGGATGAAAAAGGCAATATCACAACAGACACTTCAGAAATACAGAAGATTATCAGAAATTATTTTGAATCCTTATACTCCAATAAATTAGAAGATAGTGAAGGCATCGATAAATTTCTTAAGTCATATGATTTGCCCAAATTGAGTTAGGAGGATATTGACAACCTAAACAGACAAATATCAACTGAGGAAATAAAGAAACCATCAAAAGACTACCAACTAAGAAAAGCCCAGGACCGGATGGGTATACAGCAGAGTTTTACAAAACCTTTAAAGAGGAACTAATACCAATACTTTTCAAGCTATTTCAGGAAAATGAAAAACAGGGAGAACTTCCAAATTCATTCTATGAGTCCAACATCACCCTGATTCCTAAACCAGACAAAGACACTCCAAAGAAAGAAAACTACAGACCAATATCTCTAATGAACCTAGATGCAAAAATGCTCAATAAACTTCTCGCGAACCGGATACAAAAACATATCAAAAAAATTGTGCACCATGATCAGGTAGGATTTATCCCTGGGATGCAAGGTTGGTTCAATATACGAAAATCAATAAATGTTATTCACCACATCAATAGGCTTAAATATAAGAACCATATGATCATCTCGATAGATGCGGAAAAAGCATTCGACAAAGTACAGCATCCCTTTATGTTCAAAACTCTAGAAAAACTAGGGATAACAGGAACATACCTCAATATTGTAAAAGAAATCTATGCTAAGCCTCAGCCTAGCATCATTCTGAATGGAGAAAAACTGAAGGCATTCCCTCTAAAATCTGGTACAAGACAGGCATGCCCTCTCTCACCACTTCTGTTCAACATAGTTCTCGAATCACTGGCCAGTGCAATTAGACAGACAAAAGAAATTAAAGGCTTAAAAATAGGAAAAGAAGAACTCAAATTATCACTATTTGCAGATGACATGATTCTATACCTAGCAGACCCAAAAGGGTCTACAAAGAAACTATTAGAGCTAATAAATGAATTCAGCAAAGTGGCAGGATATAAAATCAACACGCATAAATCAAAGGCATTCCTGTATATCAGCGACAAATCCTCTAAAATATATATGAGGACAACCACCCCATTCACAATATCCTCAGAAAAAATAAAGTACTTGGGAATCAACCTAACAAAAGAGGTGTAAGACTTATACAATGAATACTACAGAACCCTAAAGAGAGAATTGAAGATCTTAAAAGATGGAAAAATATACCCTGTTCATGGATAGGTAGAATTAACATCATCAAAATGGCGATATTAACAAAAGTTCTCAATAGGTTTAATGCAATGCCAATCAAAATCCCAATGGCATTTCTTGTAGAAATAGAGAAACAATCATGAAATTCATATGGAAAAATAAAAGACCCAGAATAGCAAAAACATTGCTAAGCAGGAAGTGTGAATCAGTCGGTATAGCTATACCAGACTTCAAACTATACTACAGAGCAATAGAAACAAAAACAGCATGGTACTGGTACCAAAACAGGCGGGTGGACCAATGGTACAGAATAGAGGACACAGAAACCAATCCACAAAACTACAACTATCTTATATTCGATAAAGGGGCTAAAAGCATGCAATGGAAGAAGGCTAGCATCTTCAACAAATGGTGTTGGGAAAACTGGAAATCCATATGCAACAAAATGAAACTGAATCCCTTTCTCTCACCATGCACAAAAGTTAACTCAAAGTGGATCAAGGAACTTGATATCAAATCAGAGACATGGCGTCTGATAGAAGAAAAAGTTGGCTATGATCTACATACTGTGGGGTCGGGATCCAAATTCCTAAATAGGACACCCATAGCACAACAGTTAATAACTAGAACCAACAAATGGGACTTACTCAAACTAAAAAGTTATTTTCTCAGCAAAAGAAACAATAAGAGAGGTAAATAGGTAGCCTACGTGCTGGGAACAAATCGTTACTCCTCACACTTCAGACAGAGCCCTAATATCCAGAATAAACAAAGAACTAAAAAAATTAGACAATGAGATAACAAATAACCCAATCAACAAATGGGCCAAGGACCTGAACAGAAATTTCTCAGAGGAGGACATACAATCAATCAAGAAGTATATGAAAAAATGCTCACCATCTCTAGCAGTCAGAGAAATGCAAATAAAAACCACCCTAAGATACCATCTCACTCCAGTAAGATTGGCAGCCTTTAGGAAGTCAAACACCAACAAGTGCTGGCGAGGATGTCGGGAAAAGTGTACTCTTGTACATTACTGGTGGGACTGCAAATTGGTGCGCCCAATTTGGAAAGCAATATGGAGATTTCTTGGAAAGCTCGGGATGGAACCACCATTTGATCTAGCTATTCCCCTTCTCGGTCTATTCCCTAAAGACCTAAAAAGAGCACACTATAGGGCCACTGCTACATCCATGTTCATAGCAGCACAATTCACAATAGCAAGACTGTGGAACCAACATAGATGTCCTTCAATAGAAGAATGGATAAAAAATGTGGCATTTATACACATTGGAATATTACTCTGCATTAAGAAATGACAAAATCATAGAATGTGGAGGGAAATGGATTGCATTAGAGGAGGTTATGCTAAGTGAAGCTAGCCAATCCCTTAAAAACAAATGCCAAATATCTTCGTTGATATAAGGAGAGTAACTAAGAACAGAGTAGGGACGAAGAGCATGAGAAGAAGATTAACATTAAACAGGGATGAGAGGTGGGAGGGAAAGGGAGAGAGAAGGAAAATTGCATGTAAATGGAAGGAGACCCTCAGGGTATACAAAATTACATACAAGAGGAAGTGAGGGGAAAGGAGGAAAAATATAAGGGGGAGAAATGAATTACAGTAGAGGGGGTAGAGAGAGAAGAGGGGAGGGGGGGGAGGGGGGATAGTAGAGGATAGGAAAGGCAGCAGAATACAACAGTCACCAGAATGGCAATATATAAATCAATGGTTGTGCAATTGATGTGATTCTGTAATCTGTATATGGGGTAAAAATGGGAGCTCATATCCCACTTGAATCAAAGTGTGAAATATGATATATCAAGAACTATGAAATGTTTTGAACAACCTACAATAAAATTAATTAAAAAAAAAAAAACAGCATGGTACTGGTACCAAAACAGGCGGGTGGACCAATGGTACAGAATGGAGGACACAGAGATTAATCCAAAAAGCTACAACTATTTTATATTTGATAAAGGAGCTAAAAGCATGCAATGGAGGAAATATAGTATCTTCAACAAATGTTGTTGGGAAAAATGGAAATCCATATGCAACAAAATGAAACTGAATTCCTTTCTCTCACCATGCACAAAAGTTAACTCATAGTGGATCAAGGTGCTAGATATCAAATCAGAGACTCTGTGTCTGATAGAAGAAAAAGTTGGCTCTGATCTACATATTATGGGGTCGGGCTCCAAATTCCTTTATATGACACCCATAGCACAAGAGTTAATAACAAGAATCAACAAATGGGACTACTTAAACTGAAAAGATTTTATCAGCAATAGAAAGAATAAGAGAGGTAAATAAGGAGCATACATCATGGGAACAAATTTTTACTCCTCACACTTCAGATAGAGGCCTAATATCCAGAATATACAAAGAACTCAAAAAATTAGACAATAAGATAACAAATAACCCAATAAACAAATGGGTCAAGGACTTGAACAGACACTTCTCAGAGGAGGACATACAATCATTCAACAAGTACATAAAAAAATGCTCACCATTTCTAGCAGTCAGAGAAATTCAAATCAAAATCACCCTAAGATACCATCTCACTCCAGTAAATTGGCAGCCATTATGAAGTCAAACAACAACAAGTGCTGGCAAGGATGTGGGGTAAAAGATACTCTTGTACATTGCTGGTGGGACTGTAAACAGGTGTGGCCAATTTGGAAAGCAGTATGGAGATTCCTGGGAAAGCTGTGAATGGAACCACAATTTGACTCAGCTATTGCCCTTCTCGGACTATTCCCTGAAGACCTTAAAAGAGAGTTATACAGTGATACTACAACATCGATTTTCATAGCAGTACAATTCACAATTGATCCACTGTGGATCCAACCCAGATGCCCTTCAATAGATGAATGGATAAAAAAAATGTGGCATTTATACACTATGGAGTATTATGCAGCACTAACAAATGACAAAATCATAAAATTTGCAGAAAAATGGATGGCACTGGAGCAGATTATGCTTAGTGAAGATAGCCAATCCCTAAAAAATAAATACCAAGTGTCTTCTTTGATATATTGAGAACAACTAAGAACAGAGCAGGGAGCAACAGCAGGAAGAAAAGATTAACTTTAAACAGAGACATGAGGTAGGAGGGTAAGTGAGAGAAAAGGAAAATTGCATGGTAATGGAGGGAGACCCTCATTGTTACACAAAATTACATATTGTTGTGAGTGGAATGGAAAAATAAACATGGAGTGAAATGAATTACAGTAGATGGGGGAAAAAGAGAAGATAGGAAGGAAGGGGAGGGGAAATAGTAGAGTATAGGAAAGGTAGCAGAATACAACAGTAACTAATAGGGCATTATGTAAATATGTGGATGTGTAACTGATGTGATTCTGTAATCTCTATTTGGGCTAAAAATGGGAGTTCATAAGCCACTTAAAGCTAATGTATTAAATATTATATGTCAAGAGATTTGTAATTTTTTGAGCAACCAATAAAAGATAAAAAAGTAGCAATATATATGCCAATCGAAATTCATCATGAAATATATATAATCCACAGATCAAAAAATATTCATTTTACTGAACATGGATTAATGTATAATGTTATTCAACTAGGAAGCTCACCCATAGGTTGAATTTTCAGTTGCAACAGCATTTAGGAGGAGTTATCCTTTCTCACAATTTGCATCTGCCATTTCAGTTACCTCACAAGTATGTACGTGTGATACCAGGTAGAATTCTATATGTGCATATAAAAATACATGTGCTGAATTGGCTACAGAGAAAGGGAGACAGAAATTCACATATTTGTTAATTTTAAAAACACATGTAGAACTATTTCAACAAAAAAATGACTAGATTTATAACTCCTACACTATATAATGCAAAAGGCAATTGTAACAATACACCCTGCCTCCTCTGAACTGCTTGTATTTCTATTCTGTTTGGGTTATTTTTCACCATCATATTAGAATTATTAGTCAGAGTATAGTAGGGTATGTGTTAGTTTCAGGGCTTCAGTATTTCAAATAGAAAATTGAAAAATGAATCGAATGTGTATGTAAATATGTGCTATACAAAAATCTTCCCACTCATATTCAGAACAATGCCTTGATATTACCTTGGCCACAAGTAAGACACAATTAGAGTAGAAAAGTGTGAAAATCTGTGAATACATATCTGGAATGGAATATGCTCGGGAGTTCACAACCTTGGTGGTGGTAGAGGAGTTTCCAAAAGTAAAGAACAGTGGAAACACTCCACAAACATGGAGCTCTGCTGGCCTAAGACTTCATGGAAAACTGCTTCTGAGGTTGGGCACTTGAAATATATGTTGTTGTCATGAGCTTTAACTTCCTTTGTAGTGAGACCATCAATGATGGGTCTACATCTATGTGACCTGGAAGGCATGGTTTCTTATATTCCAATGACCATGAGGCAGCAGTGCTGAATTCTCTCTTTGTAGGTAAACTGTGGCAACTGAAGACTAAGTGTCTCCTCGTGTGGACTGTGAAGACATTTGGTCATCCTCCACTTTTCGTGGTGTTTCTTGCTGCTGCACTGGGAATTTGGTATTTGCTTCACCAAATACAAGGAGTTCTACTAGGATACAGTGCTGGAGGGAGTTCTGTCACGTATGGTGGGTCATGGTCTGCAGGAGAATGCACCAACCAGGCTTCTATCCCACATAGCTTGCCCCAATAACCATAGTAAACTGATTCTGAACATTGCCTGAAACCTCTCTGTATAAAAAATGCCTTTACATATAAGTGTCTGATTTCTGCACTATGTCAGTCATAATCCATTTGGAAGCCAATGGCCAATCCACATGGCCCCACCATGGTGTTTTATCACACACCTGCCCACCACTGCTCTAGGCCCACTACTCAGCAGGATACAAATTACTGGCATCTCTGTTCTACACCATTTTCATAAAACCCAGTAAAACAAGGCATTCTCTGGTATACACATGATCAACCACAGGACTTCCAAAGTTTCTCCAGTGCCACCTGGTCATGGAAATTTCAAAAATTTCATGGTATTTATCTAGCCATTTTTCAAAGATTAAGTTGGAGGCACTGTGGGTTTCAAATAATTCAGGAACCATTAAGTGTTGAGAAAGCTCATTTCAATGAAAGCTCTGGAGAACACTCACAGGCAAGGCTTCTCAAAGAGTTGCCAAAAGGTCACATGAAGCCAGGCGAATTGAGGCCTACAATGTGAGGTCCATGTGTGCTTTGACTCTCAACTATACCTGCCAATCTTTCAGAATAAAATCATGTGATATCCTGGCTGAGGTTCCCATTGTTTTGTTGAAAGACACCCTGGGCCTAGATCTCAGTTTCCATGGGTGAGTCTCATGCATGGCCTTCTAAAATCCCAACACAATTCATGGCTATACTTCTCTGAGTTCAGTTCCAGAACTCAGTCTCTAAGGGGAATCACGCCAGAGTTCAAGCCCAGGTTGATGCAGTCATTCCTTCCAACCACCACAAAAATGACCACAATTAAAATCAAAACACTCCCACAGGGCCCTCATGTTCTTCCATATAGACACTCATCATAACCTCTGGCTGGAGATTTCTATGAGGGGCACACCTAAGAAAGTGTCCAAAATAAGCTCACTTGCCCCTCATTTGCCTAAAATCATGGTGGCCTGGACACTCCTCCTGTGAACCAGGAGTGATCAAATATTCCTGCTGTTAAAGTGTTCCGCTTCTCCAATTTGAGGACTACTGGCTGTGAGGTATAGATTCTTTATGTGATTTGGAGTCATGAGAAAACCCAAGCACATATGGGCTAGCCTCTGCAGGGATTTGAAGAACTCATTTATTCCAAAGGATCCCTATTCTCACTTAATGGAGGTCAGCAACCTAAAACAAGAAGGCAAAAAAATTCATCCACAATGACTTCTCTTTTGGCCATTTCGGTTTGGGAAGCACATGGGATTTTTCTTTAGATCCATTGGGTGCTGAGAATCTAAGTCACAGCCTCACACAAGGACCAGAGACTGATTCAGACACATCCCATTCCAAAGCAATTAAGCAAAGAGCCACAGGTGAAGCCCATTCATTTCCATATGAAAACAGTTTTCTTCAGGCTTCACAAAGGGTTGGCATGAAGCACAGACCTTCCTGACATACAGGGTAATTGAAACAGAAGTATGCAAATGGCCCAAGAAGGGTTTCTTCACTGAGACTTTACTGGTCACACTGATATCTGAGTTTTCTGAGATGCTCTCATTCTCTTCAGCTATCCAGTACATGGCCATGTCACAGAGCCTTGTGGTGTTACATATCTGGGACACAAAACCATGAGCGTATTCTGTAGAGTGGCCAGAATTCACGAATAAAACAGTAACTTAAGAAGACAGTAGGTGTTGCCCATCCATAAGGCAAAGTGAAGTCCATTAATCAATTGAGCAGTATTAATGTGGGGAAGCTTTCTACTAGAGAAAACAAATCCATTGATGCATTCTCTTTTCTAATGTCTACAACCACGGATACAGTGGGATACACAGACATAGAAACCCTCACAATGTCAAAGGACTTACTAGAAACAGTCCACTCCACACCAAAAAAAAATGCCTTTTCTACCTATTCTCAGAACATGAGAAAAAAACCACAAACTCACACCCACAACGGCAAAGCCACCTCCTTCCCCCAAGTAGGTCTGTGACTATCCAGAGTGTCTTCTGACTGGTGGGCCATATTATGTTCCCCCGAAATGGCATGTCCTCTCTCAGATCTGGTCTCCTTGGCCAACTATGTGAAGTTGTCAGGAGACAGCGGTGAGCCACTACCTGCTTTCTCAGGGAAGGTGCCTCTTCAGAGGTCTGCTGGCATTTGGCCATCCTCACATAAGTAGATACCAAGAAAGACTGACTCTGTCCTTGGGAAAAGCAAACAAGTTAGCCCAATGGGACTAGGACTGGGACTGGCTCTGGGTGCCTGGCTTCCTGGATCCCAAGTTCAGAGAATTCCATCACCAAGGAAGTGAGGAGAGGTCACTTCCTTCAGGAACTGAATGAGGTCACTGCCTTGAAAACCACTTTGTCCTAACAGTTGCTTCCAAGGGTCCCATGAGATGGAGGCTGCCCCAATATCCTCTGACACATTCAGAAGTTAGAATGGAATATCAACCATAGGCACCCGGGAACAGCTCTCCACACAGGCCTGGTTTCTTCCAACTTCTCTACAATAAGAAGAGAGAGGCTGATTTAGACCCATCAATTCATCCTGACCAGGTTGTTTGCCATAGAAGATTTCTATTGCTCTCTCAGGTCCTACATAGCTGCATAAATCTTCTCCAAGGATCATTTCTCCATGGATCTTTGAGGTTCTCAGAAGGTGGAAGATCACGTACATTCCTATATTCTAAGACCAACTCTGTCCCTGCTCTTCTGTAAGTTATATTGACGGAACAGTGTATGTTTAGGGTTAATAACATGTTTGATTTGGGTTACGAATCATTTTGCGAGATGAATAATGGTATTGGCAACCTTCGATATTTACAAGAGTATATAGGTGAAATATAAGTATGAAAGCAGAAAATTAGGAAAGACTTGAAGCCCAGAAGGGAATTGGACCCTTAAGTGGCATACTTAGCTTTGAGTTATGTGCTGCACAGTTCTCTCAGATAAATCAATATACAATGGGATAGGACCTTGTACCTTGGATGATTGAATGTTGAACAGAACATCCAGTCAAAAAGCGATATTCAGTACGATGAGGAAGGTAGTCGTTAGGTTTAGAATGAAGAGTGAGTATAGGATTTGGACAAAAAGTTCTTTAGCAACAGGGTTTCGGTTAGAGAGTGAGTGTAAATGTCAGCACATGTGAAGAGTCAGTCACAATGATGAACTGGGGAAAATATGAGGGAAAGCAGATATCAATAAAGACATTAGGAAATCAAGCAAAGTACAAAGTGAGTGATAGGATTAGACATTTTCAACAGGCTTGAGGTTGAATATATAATCTTAGGAAGAAACAAATATGTAGTCACCAATAGAATTGACATTTGAGAGCATTAGGCAACCTGGACATGGATGTTTTTAGTAATCCATGCTCACTTTCCATTTAGGCTTTGGTACAATTGAAAGTGTTACCTTTGCTTTTTGTGTCCAGAATATTTCTGTGATGAAATGTATATGTATATCACGTGACATGAGTATTTCTTCCACCATTTCCAGGAGCAATATTTTGAAGACATATAAATTTGTATTGGGGTACAAATAGGTATACCCTCTGTCTATGAATATAGCAATAACGCATGAATAGACCATACTGGGAATAAATAATATAACTGGATCCACTTTATATAATGGATTGAATGGATATCTGAAAATATATAAGAAATGTTATAATGATACACAATCAATCATTCCAACCAGTTATATATCTAATGGTCATGTTAGGGTTATGTTTTATCATGAAGGGTGTGTGAGTTTTGCTTAAAAATTGATCATGGAAATTGAAAATAATATATTTGAAAAAAGTCTCATGAAAAGACCAGTCAAGAAACATAGGGAAATACATGTGTTCTGGAGCAAGAAGTGATTGAAAGTGAAACAAATGCCTATAAATTTGCTAAGTAGTGGATGAAATATATATCCTATGATGTGCATAAACTGAAGAAATAGTAATGTACCAGTGTTGAATAATAATTAATGTCAAAATACACATCATGTCCCATAGGAATCTACTAGCATTGATGTTAAACTAGGTCAGTTAATGTAGAAATACTAGGATTTGTTTGCACCTTTCACTGAAGTTAGTTTTCAGTACTAGGAAACAAATATGTATTTCAGGGGGATGAATATTTCTGAGAATAATCTTGTGAAAAGTTGATTATTAATCCACATACATGAACATAATGAATTTAGGTAGTGTATATAAGACACATATATTTCATATTTTGAAAAATCTAGAGAATTATTTTGTATATATATATATATATATATATATATACACACACACACACACACACACAAACACACACACAAACAAAGACATTCAAAAGTAGAATTATATATGCCAATCGAATTTCACCATGAAATATATATCATCCACAGATCCAAAAATATTCATTTTACTGAACATGGATTTATGTATAATGTTATTCAACTAGGAAGCTCACCATTAGCTTGAATTTTCAGTTCCAATAGCATTTAGGTGGAGTGATCTCTTCTCACAATTTGTATCTGCAATGTCAGGCACCTCACAAAAATGTACGTGTGATATCAGGTAGGATTCTATATGTGCATATAAAAATTAATGTGCTGAATAGGTTACAGCCAAAGGGAGATAGGAATTCACATATTTGTTAACTTTAATACACATATAAAACTATTTCAATTAAAAAATGACTAGATTTATAACACCTACCTTTTATCTTGCAAAAGGCAAGTCCAATATACACCATTCCTCCTCTGAACCGCTTGTATTTCAATTCCGTTTGCGTTATTTTTCTCCATCATATTAGTATTTGTAGTTAGCGTCTAGAAGGGTATGGGTTATTGTCAGGAATTCAGTATTTCAATTGGAAAATTGGAAAGTGAATCCAATGTGTATGCAATTATGTGCTGCACAATATTCTTCCCACTCTCATCCAGAACAATGGCTTGACATTACCTTCTCCCCAAGTAAGACACAATTAGAGAAGAAGAGTTAGAAATTCTGTGAATACATATCTGGAATGGAAAATGCTCAGGAGTTCACAACCTTGGAGGTGGTAGAGGATTTTCCAAAAGTAGGGGACAGGGTTGATCACCCAACATGATCTTTCATTAAAATTGTGAGCCATCTTGCCACAAAGCCATGAAAAGATAATTTTTTGCTTTACTATAAATTACTGCAAATTCTGACCTGCTTAGAATGCCTGACCATGTTTTGAACTCACCCATGCCTGGCTCTCTGACCAGATAACAGCCCTCTCTGAAACTTTAATGACACCTCATAAATATTCGCCTTCCCTGGCCAGACAACGACCCTCTCTGAGGCTCTAATGGTCCTCATAATTTCTGATGCTGGGGCCAGAAAAAAAAATGTAAACTACAATTAGTGTGATGCTTGTCAAAGTTCTGTTTTCTGTAACCCCCCTTTTGTGTAATTTTCTGGGCTATAAAGCTGGGCTGTAGGAAAGGTGGGGTTGCTGTCTTGTTCCCGCCATTTTGAGAGGGAGAGGCAGCCTGGCTGGTTGAAATATTAAGCTTGCCTTTATTTGATTTTAATTGGAGTCAGTGGTCTTTTCTTGTGTCCTGGACTAACATTTTGGAGTTCCCCAGCAACATGACCCGACCAGATCACAAAGCCAGACTGCTGGAAATTCTGAAGCTGGCCTATCCTCCAGGACTCCAGGCTGGAGAGCCAAGTTCCAAGGCATTGGAATGAGCCTTCAGTCCGTGGATCACTGCAGTGAACCATCGCACTAAAACTATTATCAAGCACCTGGTGGAGGAGGCCTTCATAGGTAAGAGGCGCCTTTATAACATCTGATATCCGGTTAAGGGAGTACTCTTCTGATGACAGAGAGGTGGCCTGAGAAGGCTCACATATACTCCTGTCCGGGACAGTAATAGGAATCCTTCTTTCCTCTGTTCTTTTCTGTAGGGAATACCTCTGAAAGTGTAGAGAGGTGCCGACTGGCACGCAGGAGCTCCTACCCCGGAGCTTTAGCAAGACGCTGCATTGCTCCTCTGGTTTTCTGTTTATTCACTGAGTTTCTGTTTTTTTTGTGTTTTGTTCTGTGTTCTAAACGTTTTTTATTTGTTTGTTTTTGTGTGTTTTGTTGTGTGATTTCTGTGGTAAAAACTTAAGGATATTGGACGTGAAAATGGGTAATAAAGCATGTAAGCCTGACACCCCTTTGGACTGTGTTTTAAAGAAATGCGATGCACTATACCCCCCTTTGTTAAGCAGGATGAGAGAAGCCCCTAGCTGGCTGTCTGGAGCACACCCACTGCAGAGGGCAATGCCTGCTGGGGACCTAATAACTGAGTATCTCCCAGGTTAACAAGTGAAACTCCTTTAAAACCCCTTGTCCCTGCAGATCAAGAGAGTCACATCTTTGGACAGAGTCCCCTGTTTTTCTCCTTTGTTAGCAAAGCAGTAAACCTCCCTTTTACTTTTTCTCAAACCCTGTCCTTATATTAAATTGGTATTAATTGGCTTCAAGGTCCAGAACCGAAATTTAAGTTACGAATTTTGATACCCCCCCGACCCCGGAATTTTTGAGAGCTGACTACTGAAATGTTAGGAGATTCAGCGTGCTTGGGGTGGAACCGAACCAGAGGAGCTAATCCTGTAAGTAAAAGACGGGACTGAGGGACTCCCAGCAGCTGCCGAAGTCCTGTTGCTTCAGTGAATTCCCTCCTTCCTTCCCTGCACTGTAAGTATTATGCCACCTCTGTTTTCTTAAAAAAGAGAAAAAGAAAAAGGAAACACTAAATGCAGTAAAGTCACCATGGAGACCTTTGATATTACATTTCAGGTTGCCCCTCTTTGAAAACATCTGATGCCATTGTGGGGACATCTATCGTGCCACTGGTGTAGGAGATTTTTCTCTTATCTGCTGTTTTAAAGGCTTCTGTCCTGTCAGCCATAGTCTGGAGCTCCTTTCTGTCTGTCTTTTGTCTTTGTTTCTGGCCATTTAAGACATGTGCAATAATGTGTTGATATTATAAATTGTTTCTTGGGAATGATTTTAGCTGAATGTGTGTCTAAATGATGATGTTTTATTGTAACAATATGGTATCTGAATGGGTTTTTGAAGCATTGCACAATCTTGCAGTTAAAAGTCGGGTTTAGGTAATTTTTTAGTTTATGATTTCAGATAATTCATGCCAGAGAACATAAATACTTAAAATGGAAAACTAAAGAATTCTACTTCCAAGTTGGCAAGTAACTTCCCAATCATTTAGTCTTTTTTTTTTAACAATTTTTAATTGGGTAGCCTGGGAAAATGTCACAGTGTGTCAGTGCATTAATTTGGACAAGGATAGTAAATCATAGTATGGTATCTGTTGACAAAACAAGATGTTAAGGTATAAAATTTTGAATTGTATCTTAAAATTGTATCATAATTTTCAACATCCTCACCTGAAAATTATGGTTAAAGTGCCTTAGGCCTGAGGTGTCTGCTCAGAATAGCAGTTTTGTCCAGCTCCTTCCAGAACTCAGCCAGGACTTATGTTGAAATGTAAGTGAAAGAAGCCTGCAAGCTCAGTAGGAGACTGATCTGATGTCTAAGTGGGAAAAAAAGGTAAATCGTATGGTATTTACTAATTACTGTCCAGTCATTTTTTCTAGGACTCTCATTTTTTTCCTTAGATTCTGTATTTTTTTTGATCTCATTATTTTGATCCTACAGAACTAGGTTAATATTTTTCTGATCAGTTCTATTTTTGACCAACAGTGGAGTTTTGAAACATTGCAATAGAGATTTCACCTGTGAAAAGCTACAAGGCCTTACTATTATTATTTGTGCACACTTTTGTTATGTGTTGTATGTCCATATATCCATATGTTCGTATATCATATATATGATATACAAATTAACATATATAAGGAGCGATCATTAAAAAAAAAGCACTCATAAAAACAAATTTTAAAAAGTGGATTCAAAGATCTTTAATTCAAGTGAGTTAAATGGTTCACTTTAAATTTGGATAAACAAATAACAATAAATGTCTTTAATTTTAAGCTTACAAGTTTTTCTAGCTGCTCAAAAATCTAATAAAATATTAATGTCTATAAAATGTCTAATATGCCTTGGTTCTAGTACTTTTCCTTTAACAAAAAAATGGTTTACACTGATCAATACATTTCTCTAATATTTTGATAAATAAGTGAAGTAAATTTGATATGGGATTACTCATTCATGAGTACTTTTGTTAGATATCTGATTGATTTAGTAAGGTTTGTATAAGTTTGTTCTAAAGTCTGGATAAGATTGTAAAAATCAGTCATGTGATAAAGAGACACAAATTTCTTAAAACAAAAGTTTACCCATAACATTGTGTTTATTATGTTTTATTTTTCTAGAGCAAGCAACCATAAAAATTAAACAACTGATTAAATAAGAACTGTTAATTTAGAGCACTGTACTGGAATTTCTTTAAAAGCTAAACTTGGTTAATGTAAAAACATCAATGTCATTGTGATGCTATTAATGTGCTCATATCTTCCAGGTATACAAGTCTGTAAGGTAGAAACTTTAAAAGAGCATTACATCAAGCTGATGTTCTGAAGTTGTATGGTAAAAAAAAAAATATATATATATATATTGGGGATTTATTTACTTGTTATCAATAAGATATGTAAAGTTTTATGTTACTTTTTACATTGGGAAAAAATTTAAATATATTTTTAAGTTAATGAGCGCCTAATCTATGTAAAGGTTAAAAACTTTCAGCCTTTCTTTAATTCATGTTTTAAATGTGATATCATATGGTGTTAGCTAATGTTCATGTGACCTCAAACAATTTATGTAAACTGTGTAAAATGATATTAAAAAAAAGATCAGCTTTAGACCTAAAACACTTAAGATTTATATAGAGCCCTGCCTTACCTGAGATAAGGCTCTGTGTCTCATCTTACAACATGTGAGAATAACTACGAAAGCAGTAGGTCAGATGTTATTTAATTTAAAGTTATGTTCAGAAGTTTTTTTTTTTTTTTTTCCTGTCAAGATTACTAGGATCTCAAAAAGGGGATATAATTTATAACTCAGCCAAAAATTCAGGGTAGCTATTACACGAACTAAGCATTTTTACTCTTGTTAATTTTATTTTGTAATTTCCTTATAAGTTAACTAAAGATTCCCTGTTAGTGTTTTACAAAAAAGTTGCTTTTAGAACACAACATTGGTTAATTTAAGATAATAAGTCATCACCTACAAGACAGAAAAATACAGATCCCAAATAATAAAAGATCAATAATTTTAAATTATAGACATTAAAGCACAGTACTCTTAATATAAGGCTGTTAAAATTTATTTGCTGGATGTTTAAGATTAGGATTTAAAATTTAATTTAAATGAAAAGGGACAATAAAACAAATTTTGGCTCTTGCCCTCTGAGTCAGTTTGTATCCAGGGAACAGGAGACTTCTCTAAAGAACTTTGCAACTCTCAGCCACATAACCTCCTGATCAGGAAGATTAATGAGACCACTGGAGAACAGAAAGCCAATCAGTGCATTTTCTATGAAGAAGAGAGTCATCAGAGAAGGGAGATATTCCTGATGCTTCCGAGAGAAGCCACATGGTCAAGCAAGACCTGGACTCACCTAGCGCAAATGGCACTAGCAGAACTGAGAAGCTGCTCTCAAGTTTCCCCAGAAATGACTCCCATAAAATCTCAGCTGACTGTTACCAATAGATAGAAACAAAAGTCAGTTTTACTGCTTCATCTTAAACTCTTAGCAAAGACAGATAAACCCAAAATACAGCCATTCCTGGGCATTTTAAATAATAATAGTTATAATAATATTTTAACGTATACACTTTATGGTAGCCTCCCAAAATAAGTAAGACTGGAGGCTACAAAGAAGGATTCTCAGAGAGGAATGCCTGATGAGTATAAAAAGAGACTATCAAGAGGAGCTACCAGAGGCAGAAGTTTTTTGTTTAAGGCCTACAGATATTCCTAACCTACACAGGTAGGCTTGGTGTTTGCTAGTACGATTATCCAGCCCTGACTAACAGAATTAAAGGTTTCTCTATTACACACAGAGGTCATACTAGTAAAAGGAATTTGCAAGATCAGATGACATTAAATTATTAAACTATATCTTATGGGGTGGGACAACTGTGACACTAAAAGTTAAATATTTAGTTGAAAGTCCTGATAACTGGGGATATTGAAGACAGATGAGGGGACATCTATACTGTGACTTGTTTCAGCTGCTGCAACATTTATTCAGTACTCATGGTTTTTGTTTCACTCATAGAAGAACCCATCTCCAGATGACTTTACAAACTGTTCTACCACAACCAGACTTCAAACCGAACTGACTTCTAAAAGGCAACTCATGTTCCTCATGCTGTGCCCCCTCATGTCACCCTCTCTCAGCTCAGAAGAAGCCAAAATGAGTGACGCCTCTCTTCTTACAACAATGGAGCCAAAAATAAATAGACTTTCATTTTAAGTAATTAATTAAGTCAGGTAAAATCAGGGAGACTGGTTTTGTGTGAGTTCAAAAAATATGGAGACTGTTACCTGAGGTATTAAAATTCCCTCAGTGCTCTTCCCCTACCCTATCAAAGATTTGAAAGGGACACATTAGAAAAGGGGGGAATGATAGACCCAACCTGATCTTTTATTAAAATTTGGATCCATCTTGCCACAAAGCCATGAAAAGAAAATTTTGGCTTAACTATAAATTACACCAAATTCTGAACCTGCTTGGAATGCCTCCCCGTGGCCTTGAACTCACCCATGCCTGGCTCTTTGACCAGGAACAGCCCTCTATGAAACTTTATTGACACCTCATAAATATTGGCCTTCCCTGGCCAGACAATGACCCTCTCTGAGGCTCTAATGGTCTTCATAAATTCTGATGTTGGGGCCAGCAAATATATATATGTATGTATATATATATATATATATATATATATATATATATATATATATATAAACTACGATTAATGTGATGCTTGTCAGAGTTCTGATATTTGTAACCCCCCTGTAGTGTAAAATTCTGGGTTATAAACCTGGGCTGTAGGAAATTTGGGTGGCTGTCTTGTTCCCACTGTTTTGGGAGGGAGAGGCCACCTGGGCAGTGGAAAATATAAGCTTGCTTTAACTTGATTTTAATTAGAGTCAGTGGTCTTTTCTTGCATCCTGGTCTAATAGGTAAATGCTATCAAACATGGAGCTCTGCCAGCCTAAAGACTTCCTTAGAAACTGCCTCTGACGATGGGCACTTGACATATATGTTGTTGCCAGGAGCTTTAGCTTTCTTTCAAATGAGACCATCAAAGCTGGATCTGCATCTTTGTGACCTGGAGGACATGGTTTCTTATTTTTCAAAGGACATGAGGCAGCAGTGCTGAATTCACTCTTTGTAGGTAAACTGTCGCCACTGAAGGCTAAGTGACTCCCCGTGTGGACTGTGAAGCCATTTGGTCATCCTCCACTTTTCGTGGTGTTTCTTGCTGCTGCACTGGGAGTTTGTTATTTGCTTCAGAAAATACAAGGAATTCAGCTGGGACACAGTGCTGGAGGGAGTTCTGTCACATGAGATAGGTCAGGGTCTGCAGGAGAATGCATCAACCAGGCTTCTATCCCACATAGCTCGTCCCCTTGACCATTGCACCTGATTCGGAACATTGTCCTGAAACATCTCCATATAACAAGATGCCTTATATGGAGAGTTATCAGACATATAAGTGATTCCTGGCTGCACAATGTCAGCCACAAGCCATTTGGAAGTCAATGGCAGATACACATGGCCCAACCACAGATGTTTTATCACACACTTGCACACCACAGCTCTGGGCCCACTACTCAGCAGGCTCCAACATACTGGTATCTCTGTTCTACATCATTTTCATGAAACCTAGTAAATCAAGGCACTGTCTGGTACACACTTCATCAGCAAGAGGACATAGAAAGGTTCTCCAGTGCCACCTGGTCATGAAAATTTCAAAAATTTCATGGTATTTATCTAGCCATTTTTCAAGGATGAAGTTGGAGAAATTGTGGGTTTCAATTCATTCAGGAACCATTAATGTTTGAGGAAGCATATTTCAAGGAAACTCTGGAGAATTCTCAGAGGCAAGGCTTCCCAAAGAGTGACCAAAAAGACACATGAAGCCAGGCCCATTGAGGTCTACAATGTGAGGCCCATGTGTGTTTTGACTGTCAACGATGGCTGCCAAGTCTTTCAGAATAAAATAATGTGATGCCCTGGCAGAGATTGACAATGCTCTGTGGAAAGCCACCCTGGGCATTGATCTCAGTTTCCAAAGGCAACTCTCATGCGTGGTCTCCTAAAATCCCAACACAATTCATGGCAATACTTCTCTGAGGTCAGTTCCTGAACTCAGTCTGTAAGGGGAATCACACCAGAGTTCAAGCCCAGATGGACATAGGCATCTCTTCCAACCACCACACAAATGACCACAATTAAAACCAAAACACTCCCAAATGGCCCTCATCTTCTTCCACATAGACACTCTTCATAACCTCTGGCTGGAGGTTTCCATGAGGGGCACAGCCCAAGACAGTTTTCCAAATAAACTCCCTTGCCCCTCATTTGCTTAAAGTCAGGGTGGCCTGGACTCCCTTCCTGTGAACCAATAGTGATCAAATAGTCCTGCTCTTAATACTGCTCTGCTTCTCTAATTTGAGGCCTACTGACTGTCTGGTATAGATTCTTTATGTGAATTGGTGTCCTGAGAAAACCCAAGCCCTTATGTGCTAGCCTCTGTAGGGCTGTGAAGTACTGATTTGACACAAAGGATCCCTATTCTCACGTGATGGAAGTCAGGAAGCTTACAGAGGAAGGCGAGAGACTTCATTCACAATGACTGCTCTTTTGGCCATTTTCGTTTTGCATGCACACTTGGAAACTTTCTTTAGATCCATCAGGTGCTGAGAATCTAAGCCACTGCCTCACACAGGGCAAAGAGGCTGATTCAGCCACATCTCTTTCCAAAGCAATTAAGCAAAGAGCCACAGGTGATGCCCATTCATTTCCATTTGAAAACTCTTTTTTTCTGGCTTCACAAAGGGGTTGCCTGAGGCAAACACGTTCCTGACATTCAGGAAAACAGAACAATAGGTAAGCAAAAGGCCCAGTGCAGTGTTTTCCACTGAGATTTTAATGGTCACACTGATATGTGAGTTTTCTGAGATGCTTCTATTCTCTTCAGCTATCCAGTACATGGCCATGTCACAGAGCTTGGAGGTGGTACATATCTTGGAAACCAAACCATGAGGCTATTCTGGAGAGTGGCCAATATTCAGGAAGAAAACAAGAACTTAGGAAGATAGTAGGTGTTGCCCATCCATAAGGCAAGCCTCTCTCCATTCTTAAATTGTGCAGAATGAATGCTGGGAAGCTTTCTACTAGACAGGACACAACCATTGATGCATTCGCTTTTCAAATGTCTACAACCACAGATACAGTGGAATGCACAGAAATAGAAACACTCGCATTTTCAAACGACTTTCTAGAAACATTCCAGTCCAAACAAACAAACAGTCTTTCCTACCTATTCTCAGAAAAGAGACAAAACCACAAACTCACAACAACACCCACAACGGCACCTCCTTCCCCCAAGTATGTTGGTGAATATCTTGAGTGTCCTCTGACTGGTGGTCCATACTATGTTCCCCCAAAATGTCCTGTTCTGTCTCAGATCTGGTCTCCTTCGCCAACTCTGTGAAGTTGTCAGGAGCCATGGTTGAGCCACTACCTGCTTTCTCAGAAAAGGCTCCTCTTCAGAGGTCTCCTGGCATTTGGCCATTCTCACTTCAGAAGGTACCAACAAAGACTGACTCTGTCCTTGGTAAATCCAAACATTTGAGACCACTGGGACTGGGACTGGGACTGGCTCTGGGTGCCTGGCTTCCTGGATCCCAAGTTCAGAGTGTTCCATCACCAAGGAAGTGTGTACTGATATTTGCTGCTAAGGGTCCCAGGAGATGGAGACTGCCCCTACTTTCTGTGACAGATTCACAAATTAGAATGGTATATCAACAATAGGCACCCGGGAACAGCTCTTCTCACAGGCCTGGTTTGGTCCATCTTCTCTACATTAAGAAGAGAAAGGCTGATTCAGATACATCTCTTCATCCTGACCCGGTTTGTTTAACATTGAAAATGACTTTTGCTCTCTCAGGTCCTTCATAGCTGCCTTCTTCTTCTCCACGTATCATTTCTGCATGGACCTTTGAGGTTCTCATCAGGTGGAAGATACCCTACAATCCAGTATTGGAAGACCAACTCTCTCCCTGCTCTTCTGTAAAGTTAGATTGAGGGAACAGTGTATGGTTAGGGTTAACAACATGTTCGATTGGGTTAGGAATAATTCTGCAGGATGAATAATGGTTATGGGAACATGCGATATTTACAAAATATAGAGTTGAAATATAAGTATGAAAACAGAAATCTAGGTAAGATTTGATGCCCAGAAGGGCATTGGACCCTTGATTGGGATACTTAGCTTTGAATTAATTTCTGCACAGATGTCTCAGATAAATCAATATACAATGGTATAGGATATTGTACCTTGGATGATTGAATGTCGAAGAGAACATGCAGTCAAAAAGGGATAGTCGGTAGGATTAGAAAGATAGTCGGTAGCTTTAGAAAGATGAGTGAGTATAGGATTTGGACAAAATGGTCTTTAGCAATAGGGTTTCATGTAGAGAGTGAATGTAAATGTCAGCACATGTTAAGAGGCAGTCACAATGATGAACTGGGGAAAATATATATCAATAGAGACATTAGGAAATCAGGCAAAGTATAAGGTGAGTAATAGGATTAGACATTTTCAACAGGTTTGAGGTTGAATATATACTCTTAGGAAGAAACAAATATGTAGTCACCAATAGGATCGACATTTGAGAGCAATAGGCAAACTGGACATGGATGATTTTAGTAATCCTTGTTCAATTTCCATTTAGGCTTTAGTACAATCATAAGTGTGACATTTGCTTTTTGTTTCCAGAATATTACTGTGATAAAATGTATATGTAGATCCGGTGACATGAGTATTTCTTTCACCATTTCTAGGAACAGTATTTTGAAGACGTGTAAATTAGTAGTTTGAATACAAATAGGTGTACACTGTGTCTATGAATATAGAAATAATGCATGAAGAGACCATACTGTGCATAAATAATATAACTGGTTCCAACTTAAATAATGGTTCAAATTGATATCTGAAAATATACAGGAAACCTTATATTGATATATATCCATTCATTCAAACCAGTTATACATCTAATGGTAATATTAGGGTTATGGTTTATCATGAAGAATGTGTGAGTTTTGCTTCAAAAGTAATTGTGGAAATCGAAAATAATGTGTTTGGAAAGAAGTCTCATGAAAAGACCAGTCATGTAACCTGGAGGAATACATGTGTTCTGAAGCAGGAAGTGATTGAAAGTGAAACAAAAGCCTTTAAATTTGTGAACTTGTGGATGAAATATATATCTTATGATGTGCATAAACTGAGGAAATATTAATGTACAAGTGTTGAAAAAAAATGAACGTCAAAATACACATCATGTCCTATAGGAATCTACTTGCATTTATATTAACCTGGGTCAATTAGTGTAAAAATATTAGGATATGTATGCACAATTCACTGAACTTAGTTTTCAGTACTAGGAAACAAATACATATTTCAGGAGGATGAATATGTCTTAGAATAATCTTATGAAAAGTTGATTATAAATACACACTAAATATTAATGAATTTAGGGAGTACATAATAAGATACATTTATTTCATATTTTGAAAACTCTGGAGAGTATATATATATATATATATATATATATATATATATATATATATATATATATTAAAATACACACACAGAAATTAAAAAAGTATTAATATACAAGCCAAATGAAATTCACCATGAAATATATATCATCCACAAATCTAAAAATATTCATTTTACTGAACATGAATTTATGTATAATGTTGTTCAGCTAGGATACTCCCTCATAGGTTGAATTTTCAGTTCCAACAGTGTTTAATAGGAGTGATCTTTTCTCACAATTTGTATCTGCCAAGTGAGCCACCTCACAAGAATGTACATGTGGTACCAGGTAGGATTCTATATGTGCATATAAAAATATATGTGCTGAATAGGCTACAGAGAAATGGAGACATGAATTCACATATTTGTTAACTTTAAAAACACATGGAGAAGTGTTTAAACAAAAAATTGACTAGATTTAAAACTCCTACCATATATAATGCAAAAGGAACGTCCAAATGTAAACCTTGCATCCTCTGAACTACTTGTATTTCAATTTGGTTTGGTCTATTTTTATCCATCATATTAGGATTTGTAGTCAGAGTCTAGTAGGGAGTGGGTTACTATGAGGGATTCAGTATTTTGAATGAATAATTGGAAAATGAATCCAATGTGTATGCAAATATGTGCTACAAAAAAATCTTCCCACTCTCATCCAGAACAATGCCTTGACATTACCTTCGCCCCAAGTAAGATACAATTAGAGGAGAAGAGTTAGAAAATCTAGGAATACATATCTGGAATGGAAAATGCTCTGGAGTTCACAACACTGGAGGTGGTAGAGGAGTTTCCAAAAGTAAAGGAGACTGTAAACACTCCACAAACAAGGAAGTGTGCAGGGCTCAAGACATCTGGGAAACTGTCTTTGAGGTTGTACACTTGAAATATATGTTGTTTTCAGGAGCTTTAGCTTCCTTTGTAGTGAGACCATCAAAGCTTTGTATGCATCTGTTACATGGAGGACATGGTTTCTTATTTTCCAATGAACATGAGGTAGCAGTGCTGAATTCTCTCTTTGTGGGTAAACTGTGGCCTCTGGGGTCTAAGAATCTTTCCGTGTAGACTGTGAAGCCATTTGGTCATTCTCCAATTTTGTTGTGTTTCTTGTTGCTGCACTGGGAATTTGGTATTTGCTTCACAAAATACAAGGAGTTCCACTGGGACACAGTGCTGGAGGGAGTTCTGTCACGTGTGGTGGGTAAGGGTCTGCAGGAGAATGCACCAACCAGGCTTCTACGCCACATTGCTTGCCCCCTTGACCGTAGCAACTTGATTCTGAACATTGCCCTGAAAACTCTCCATCTAACAAGATGGCTTAATAGACAAAGGTATGCTGGCTGCACCATGTCAGTCACAAGCATTTGGAAGCCAAAGTAAGATCCACATGACCCACCACAGATGTTTTATCACACAACTACACACCACAGCTCTGGGCCCACTACTCAGCAGGCTCAACCATACTGGCATCTCTGTTCTACACCATTTTCATGAAACCCAGTCAAGGAAGGCACTGTCTGGTACACTCTTGATCTGTAACAGGACATCCAAAGGTTCTCCAGTGCCACCTGGTCATGGAAATTTCAAAAATTTCATGGTATTTATCTAGACATTTTTCAAGGATGAAGTTGGAGAAACTGTGGGTTTCAATTCATTCAGGAACCATTAAATTTTTAGGAAGCACATTTCAAGGAAACCTCTGGAGAATTTTCAGAGGCAAGGCTTCCCAAAGAGTGGCCAAAAGGCCACATGAAGCCAGGCCCATTGAGGTCTACAATGTGAGGTCCATGTGTGTTTTGACTGTCAACAATGGCTGCCAAGTCTTTCAGAATAAAATCATGTGATGTCCTGGCTGAGATTGACAGTGCTTGGTGAATAGCCACCCCAGGCTTAGATCTCAGTTTCCAATGGCGACTCTCATGCATGGCCACCTAAAATCCCAACACAATTAATGGCAATACTTCTCTGAGGTCAGTTCCAGAACTCAGTCTTTAAGGGGAATCACACCAGAATTCCAGCCCAGGTGGACTCATGATTCTCTTCCAACCACCAACAAATGAACACAATTAAAACCAAAAAACTCCCACATGGCCCTCATCTTCTTCAACATAGACACTCTGAATAACCTCTAGCTAGAGGTTTCCATGACGGGCTCAGCTCAAGACAGTGTCCAAAATAAGCTCCCTTGCCCCTCATTTGCCTAAAGTCAGAGTTGACTGGACACCATTCCTGTGAACCAAGAGTGATCAAATAGCCCTTCTTTAATACTGCTCTGCTTCTCCAGTTTGAGGCCAACTGACTGGTATAGATTCTTTATGTGAATTGGTGTCCTGAGAAAACCCAAGCACCTATTGACTAGCCTCTGCAGAGCTTTGAAGAACTGGTTTGACCCAACGTATCCCTATTCTCACTTGATGGAGGTCAGGAAGCTTACAGAGGAAGGCGAGAGACTTCATCAACAATGACTGCTCTTTTGGCCATTTTGGTTTTGGATGCACACTTGGAAACTTTCTTTAGATCCATCTGGTGCTGAGAATCTAAGCCACTGCCTCACAGAGGGCAAAGAGGCTGATTCAGCCACATCCATTTCCAAAGCAATTAAGCAAAGAGCCACAGGTGACGCCCATCCTTTTCCATTTGAAAACTGATTTCTTCAGGTTTCACACAGGGGTGGCCTGAGGCAAACACGTTCCTGACATTCAGGACAACAGAACAATAGGTAAGCAAAAGTCCAAAATAGTGTTTCTCCACTGAGACTTTACTGGTCGCACTGATATCTGAGTTTTCTGAGATGCTCTCATTCCCTTCAGCTATCCAGTACATGATCATGTCACAGAGCTTGGAGGTGGTACATATCTTGGAAATAATACAATGAGGCTATTCTGGAGAGTGGCCAGTATTCAGGAAGAAAAGAGGAACTTAGGAAGATAATAGGTGTTGCCCATCCATAAGGCAAGCAGCTCTTTATTCTTTAATTTGGCAAGATGAATGCTGAGAAGCTTTCTACTAGACAGGACACAACCATTGATGAATTCTCTTTTCAAATGTCTACAAAAACGGATTCAGTGGGATACACAGACATAGAAACACTCGCGTTGTCAAACGACTTTCTAGAAACATTCCAGTCCAAACAAACAAACCGCCTTTCCTACCTATTCTCAGAACATGAGACAAAACCACAAACTCACACCGACACCCACAACGGAACCTCCTTCCCCCAAGTATGTCTGTGAGTATCCTGAGTGTCCTCTGACTGGTGGGCCATACTATGTTCCACCAAAATGGCCTGTCCTATCTCAGACCTGGACTTCTTTGCCAACTCTGTGAAGTTGTCAGGAGCCATAGTTGAGCCACTGCCTGCTTTCTCAGAAAAGGCCCCTCTTCAGAGCTCTCCTGGCATTTGGCCATTCTCACTTCAGTAGGTACTAAGAAAGACTGAGTCTGTCCTTGGTAAATCCAAACAAGTGAGACCACTGGGACTGGGACTGGGACTGGCTCTGGGTGCCTGGCTTCCTGGATCCCGAGTTCAGAGAGTTCCATCACCAAGGAAGTGTGATAGGTCACTTCCTTCACGAACTGAATGAGGTCACTGCTTTGGCAACCACTTTGTCCTAACAGTTGCTTCCAAGGGTCCCATGAGATGGAGGCTGCCCATACTTCCTGTGACACTTTCACAAGATAGAATGGTATATCAACCATAGGCACCCAGGAACAGCTCTCCACACAGGCCTGATTTGGTCGATTTAATCTACATTAAGAAGAGAGAGGCTTTCAGACACATCCCTTCATTTTGACCAGGTTGTTTTACATGGAAGTTGACTTTTGCTCTCTCAGGTCTTTCATAGGTGTCTACATCTTCTTCAGGGATCATTTCTGCAAGGAACTTTGAGGTTTTGAGGAGGTGGAAGATCCCCTACATTCCTGTATTGTAAGACCAACAATATCCTTGTTCTTCTGTTAAGTTAGATTGAGGAAATATTGCATGGTCAAGGGTAATAACAGGTTCGATTTGGTTTAGGAATCATTCTGGAGGATGAATTATGGTATTGGGAACCTGCGATATTTACAAAAATATACTGGTGAAATATAAGTATGAAAACAGAAATCTAGGTAATATTTGATGTCCAGAAGGGCATTGGGTGGCCTGAACAACCCTTCTTTGAATCAGGAGTGATCAAATAGCCCTGCCGCTAATACTGCACTGCTTCTCCAATTTGAGGCTTACTGACTCTCAGGTATAGATTCTTTATGTGATTTGGAGACATGAGAAAACCCAAGCACCTATTGTCTCATGCCACAGTAAATGGTTTATTGGGGGTCCAGCATGCTGGGGCTCAAAGCTCACTTCAGAGGAGCAAAGAACAAAGAGCCCCGAGAACAACTTGAGAAGAGATTATATACAATCTTTACAGAGTGCAGGGACTTTATATACATCATAGCCTCCTTTAGCAAATATCCTATACTGTGGGAAAATCAAATAACAACTCTAAAACATGATTAGCACATTCAATGGCGGGAACAGTTCGGGCAGGGGGTGATTGGTCAGCTCTGAGAAGGGGTATACATTTAAACTGATTGGTTGAAGCCCTGAGATGTGTACGTGCTGAGATGCACGGTTTCTGGGAAGGGGTTGTTAAGTAACTAGGTGGTCAGGGAAGATTTCAACACATCTAATGGGCAGTTCTGGGAATTGTCTTCACTGACACAGGAATTTCAGGTTCTGAGCACAGCTTGTAAACTTTACAAAACCTGTTTCTTTACGTTTCAATTTCAATTTCATTAATTCTTTCATTTCTCACTCCTTTTTCTGCCTACTTTTAATCTTAAAAGTAATGAATCATAATTATTGTGGGGTCTCACATTCTATTTCTGCCAGTGAAGTGTATTTCTGTCTGATTACCATGAGTTTTACCTGCCCAATCTGAGCCTGGAGAAAGAAAACTATGCGGTTAAGCAAACAAGGTCCCACAGTTATCAACACCATAAGCATGATCAGGGGTCCAGCTAAGGCTGATAGGAGTGTAATTAACCAGGGGGACTGGGTAAACCATGACTCAAACCACACTTGTTGAATCTCCCTTTCTCTCTGGTGCTCTTCAAGGCATTTTCTCAATTTACTCATGGATTATTTTACAACTCCAGTATGGTCAGCATAAAAACAGCATTTTTCTCTCAGTACAGCACAGAGGCCCCGCTCCCTCATTAAATGGAGGTCTAATCCTCGCCTGTTCTGTAAAACAACTATAGAGAGAGAGGTTAAGGATTCCTGCAAAAGTGTGATGGAGGTCTCTAACGTCTTCAAGTCTTGATTTATTGCTGTTTCTAATCAGGCCATTTGTTGTGACCCATGGATCATATCAGCTGTTCCTGTACCCACTCCTGCAGCAGCTCCTAGCCCCAATAGGATGGCTAGAGTAAGGGACACTGGCTCCCGGCAAAATCGGGTTGTTTGTCCACCTAGTAGAACTTCAAAGGATTCTGCATCATGATAGAGCACCCTGGGGAGTTTCTGCACCATTACACAATAATGTACAGAGCTGTCAAATACCTGGGCTGAAATGCAAGGAGTTCTGACTGTGTGGAGTTCAGTACCATAAAGGTTCCTTTAATTAGTTCCCAGGGGGAGGAATCAGCTGTACTCTGGACTGGGGAAGTAGGCAAAGACGGAAACTGCGAAGTATGAGATGGTAGAGGGGTTTTGGTAGATCTAGGCATGGGAGGTTTAGGAGGCTTAATTCCTGACTTGAGGGGATTGGGCCCTATTGCTGTGGGATTTTCTTCCTTTTTAAGCCGGATGGTGAACCAGAGACCAAAGTCATAACCAGGGCCATTAATATAGAATCGCATTCCCCAAGAATTTCCCATAGGCCATGTTGTTCTGAAGTAGCCCCTTCCTTTGGAAGTGAAAGTTATATTGAGGGGGTAACATAGACTATTTTTTCCACAGCAAGTTTTTGACACCACTTGGATAGCGGCACATTTATTGGGATCAATCCAGATGTCATTTCATCCTACCCGAATCATACTGTCTGGGGAGTTTGGGTTTCACAATGTAGCTCCCGTGTGTTCACAACCCCAAGATCTACAATAAAAGTCACTGGGTCCTCCACAGGTTTGGGCCTGTTTGTGACTTCAGAAATCAGCTGGGCACACTTAATAAACAAGACTGGCTAATTTACACCTGAGCTGGGGAGATGACACCAATCATTCATGGGGTAAGTTGGTCTATGTTGCCCTGGTTTGGGTTTTAGTGGGATCTGTGTGGGGTCCACTATGTCAGGGAGATCCCAGTCAGAGAGGCCTATGGCAAGCTGACAAATGTCTGGGTGGAGAAATGGCCACCAAGTCCATAAGGGGGCTGTATGTGAAATAGACCACACTACTTGCCCGGTAGGATTTATAACTTGCCATTGTTGCTGAACAGGCTGATGGGGATTAGGACTGCTGGTGGTCAGGGGAAGAATCCATAGCCCTACCCACACCACGGACATGCAACTTGAGAGGGTTACCAGTCTGTTCCAGTTTCCAGCCAGAGTATGGACAGGGTGCAGGATTGAGATGGGAGGCATGGATCCAGGAAGTGATCCCATCCACTTTCACCACTGTAGGTGTTATAAGCAGCACCTGGTATGGTCCTTTCCAGCAGGGTTCCAGGGATGACACCCGATACTGTCTCATGTAGACGAAGTCTCCCACTTGATATCGATGTAGAGTTCCCTCGTCTCCAGGATGATAAGCAGTGGCCAACTGTTTCCACAGGTATCGCTGGGTGCTGGGCTTGTTCAAGGGCTTTAAGTCTGTTTAGCAAGGGGGTGTGAAAGGAATCATTAATCTCAGAGTTGGGGTTAGGTCCCTTAATGGAGGAGGGGCACCGTAGAGAATTTCATAAGGGGTGAGGTTACACAAAGACGCGGAGGGGTATTTCTTGCACGAAAAAGTGCATGAGGTAGGAGCATAGTCCAATTTTTTATGCCGGTCTCCAAGATTAATTTCGTTAAGTCTCTTTGATGGTTCTATTCATAGTTTCTACCTGTCCTGAGCTCTGGGGTCTATAAGCACAATGTAACTTCCAATTAATCCCCAGGGTCCTGGAAAATCCCTGACTTACCTGGGCCACGGATGCCGGTCTGTTATCAGACCCTATTACCTTAGGCACGCCGAACCTTGGAAAACTGTCTTCTAGGATCTTTTTGACCACCATCTGAGCTGTTTCTTTCTTCATGGGGAAGGCTTCGACCCATCCTGAAAAAGTATCTACAAAGACTAGGAGATATTTAAGTCCAATCCTTGCTGGCTTAATTTCAGAAAAGTCCACTTCCCAGAATTGTCCTGGTCTGGTTCCTCGTATGTGCTTCCCTGCAGGAATCTTGGATGGGAAAGTATTAACTAATTGGAAGACTTGAAAAGCTCTAGTCACCTGCTCAGCTATTTTTTTCCTCTTTGAGTCAGTCAATAATACGTCCTTTCTTCGGTCCTTTAAGAGTGCCTAGAACTTCTTTGAGCCTAAGTGGTTGAGCTGGTGTACGTCTTTGACATAAAGGTGGGCTTTTTGAAATTGTAAACTTGGCTCTGTAGGGTCCCAGAGTTCTGTATCTGTCTCCTCAGATGATAAGTTGCCTGAATGTTCCGGGGCGGCCAAGTCTCCTGATTTTTGTTCCCCCCGGTGTGGAAAAAGTTAACAGAGTCACTCCGTTTAGGGCTGCCAATTAAGCTTCCTCATCTGCCCTTCTGTTTCCAACTGCCACGGGGTTGTTTCTCTTCTGGTGCCCTGGACAGTCCACTATAGCTAGTTCCTTATGGCCCTGCACTGCTGAGCCAAGGTGGAGGATCTCATCTTTATTTTTTATTTCTTTCCCGGCAGAGGTTAATAGCCCCCATTGTTGGTAAATAGTCCCGTGCATATGAACAGTGGCAAATGCATAGTGGCTATCAGTTTATAAGGTGGTCCTTTTGCCTGCTGCTAGTTCCAATGCTTTCATAAGGGCAATCAGTTCTGCTTTTTGGACTGATGTCCCTTCTGGGAGACCAGACTAGCAGATGAAATCAGTTTTGCTACCTGCTGCTGCTCCAGCCCACCGCTTACCATCTTGGAGAAAGCTGCTACCATCCGTAAACCATACGATTTCAGGGCGAGGCAGTGGCTGATCCTTCAAGTCTTGTTGTATACTGGTTTCCTTGCCAGTATGTGTTGACACTCATGAGTGATGGGTCATGATGATACTTCTGGCAGCAGTGTAGGTGGGTTGAGTGGAGCAGGGGGTCCCAGCGTTATTCTGTCTTTGTCAAGCAAGAGGCTCTGGTAGTGGTTTATTCTGGAGTTTGATTGCCACCTCTCTGGAGGCTAACAGATGATGCTCTCCAGGGCATGGGGGGCTATAATGGTTAGCTTCTGTCCCAACGTTAATTAATGAGCATCTTTTATTAGAAGGGCTGCCGCTGCTTTAGCACTTAAGCAATGGGGCCACCCGCTAGCCAATGGGTCCAGTTTTTTGGATAAATACGCTACCGGCTTTTTCCAAGGTCCCAAAGACTGAGTGAGCACTTCCCGTGCTATTCCTTTCTTATCCTCGATGTAGAGAGTGAAGGGTTTTCTACATCTGGGAGTGCTATGGCCGGAGCAGTTAGCAGCACCTTTTTTTGACATTATCAAAAGCTTGTTGGTGCTCAGGGGTCCATTGAAAGTGGGCATCCCCCTTTATCAGTGGGTATAAAGGGGCAGCCAGAGATGTGAACCCAGGAATCCATTACCTGTAAAAGCTGGCAGTCCCAAGAAACTCTCTGAGTTTTCTCTTATTAGATGGGGGCAGTATCTGCACAACGGTTTTTTTTCTGGGCTCAGGGAGCCATCGTTTGCCACCCCTAAGAGAATAACCCAGGAAGATTACTTCTTGCTGACAAATTTGGGCCTTTTGGCAGAAGCCCTATAACCAAGCCGAGCAAGCTCGAATAATAGTGCTTGGGTCCCAAACTCATAGGTCTCCTTGGTGTCGGCTGCCAGTAGAAGATCATCCACTATTGGAGTAGGGTGACTTCGGGGTGTGCAGTTTTGAAGTCATTGATGTCTCTGTGGAGGGCTTCATCAAAGAGAGTGGGGGATTTTTTGAACCCCTGTGGGAGTCTAGTCCAGGTTAGTTGGCCAGATGTTCCAGGTTCTGGGTCTATCCACTCTAAAGCTAACAGCAACTGACAGTCCTTATGTAGAGGCGAGCAGAAGTAAGCATCTTTTAAGTCCAGCACAGTGTACCATTTCTGCTCTGGATTCAGAGTGCTAAGCAAATTATATGGATTGGGTACTGTGGGGTGAATGTCCTGCACTCTGTTGTTGATCTCTCTTAGGTCTTGAACAGGACGGTAGTCCCCAGTTCCTGGCTTTCTTACTGGTACCGGGGGGTGTTCCTGATTGACAGGGAAATAGGACCCCAAGACCCAGGTATTTATGAATATGGGGCCTTATCCCATCCTTAGCTTCTTTGCTTAGAGGATATTGTTTAACACTAATTGGAGACGCAGAGGCTTTTAATTCTACTACTATTGGAGGTTGTTGATGGCTAGACCTAACCCAGCAGTTTCTGCCCAGGCATTAGGATAATCTTTTATCCATTTCTGGGGTAGTTTGCCTGTTTGATCAGTCCTAGGGGGCGCGAAGAGTTGATGTTCATCTTCTACGGACATAGTCAAAGATGTTACTATGGGAGTTAATACTGAAGGCTTTAGAACCCCCACTTGGGGACCATTAGGGTTAAAGGTTATTCTAGTCCGGAGTTTGGTAAGCATATCCCTGCCCATCAATGGGGGCGGGCATTCTGGGATTACTAGGAAAGAGTGGTGGACTTTTCCCTTTCCGAGGTCCATATTCATCTTAGTTGTCCAAGCCCGATATCTACTGCCATTAGCCCCTTGAACTAGGGACCATTTAATTGATAGGGGGGCCAGTGAAGTCTTAAGGTCTGAGTATACTGCTCCTGTAATCACTTCAAAGTTCACTGTGTTCCCCTCAACTTCAAATGTTACTCTGAGCTGGGGGAGGGGATCTGAGCCCCGAATTTCCTAGTCTTCTTCTAGAGTCAGCACGGCGGGCTGGCGTGGCTGCTTCTTTTGGGGGCACTCTTTGGCCCAGTGTTCTTTTTTATTACAGTGGGCACATTGATTTGAGGCCAGCGGCAGCCTTTGGCGTGGGCCCAGGTATCCCTTTATGTATCCCTGCTTTTTAACTTCTGGCCTATTTGCTGCTGTGACCAGAACCTTAGGCAATGCTTTACTCTGCCATTTGCTTCTTTCCTCCTTCTTTTGTTCCCTTTCCTTCTCTCTCCTCTATTCCCTTTCCTCCTCAGTTTCTCTGTTATAATATACTTTCTCAGCTTCTCTGACTAAATCTCTTAAGGTCATATCTTATAATCCATCTAGACGTTGTAACTTTCTCTTAATATCTAGGGCAGTCTGCTCAATAAAGGCCATTGCAACAGATGGCTTTTGGTCTTCTGCCTGAGGATCAAAAGGAATATATTTCCTATAGGCTTCCATAATTCTCTCCAGAAACATAGAAGGAGACTCATTAGGCCCTTGGATAATCTCTCTTACCTTGGCCAAATTAGTCGGCCCTCTGGCGGCCGCTCAGAGACCCACTATTAGAGAACGGCGATAAGTGGACAGATGCTACCTACATTCAAAGGTGTTGGGGTCCCAGTTGGGTCGGTTCATGGGCCCGTAGGGACAGAGAGGGAGCATCACAGGGGCTTCCGAGTTTTCTATTATCCATCTCCTGCGGGTTCCTTTAGGTGGCCCAGTTTCCTTCAGGGGAGCAGGGGCTGCTGATGCTGCGGGGAAGTCCCCTGGAGGGCTTGGGTCTGGCCCAATTGCCTCTAGCGGTGGAGAGGCTGAGTCAGCGGCGGGAGAATCATCTGGAACATGTTGTGGGTTGGGGAGCGAGGGTAGAGGATAAGGAGAGAGAGGAGTGTCCAGTCTTGTGACTCAGAATGGAGGGAAGAGGGGGAGGAGCAGAATGTTGGAATGATAAGATCGTGGGGGAAGGGGTATATGGCTGTTGATCTGGGTGGCCACGTGGCCCCGGTGAAAGACAATATCTCTGACTTTTCGGATTAGAGGGAAGTGGAAGGATTCTTCTGGGGGCCATCTGACTCCTAGGATGGGCCATTGTGAAGCACAGAGAGTCTGCCAGGTCCGGCATTTTACTGAAAAAGAAAGATTCTTGGTACTTGAGCGGACATCAGTCCAATGATCAAGGTTAAGGGACAGAGGCATGGAAGTGCTTTGTCCCATAATGTCCCATAATGGAAGTTACTCCAATCGGGACAGTGAATACACAAATGTGACACAGACAAAGACAAACAGTAAACGTTTAACATGAATCCAAGACAAAGATTAGAACTGAGTAACTGGCAAAACCTGATGGGTTAGACAATAAAGACAGACAGTAAACTCAACATGAGTTCCTGACAATGAACAAAACTGAGTAGCCAGCAAAACCTGATGGGCTGGAAAACCGAATCCTGAAGCAAAAAATAACCAAGTTGAGGAAACTACTAATCCTCAATTTCCCAAGTCCTCTGGAGTTTCCCCCAGGGACGTGGCCTGTGGCTCTGTGACACATCTGTCAGCCACCGTCGCAGAGAGCTAATGTTCTTCACCGACAGCCATTTTGCCAAGCCCTAACCTGAAACCCGAAACCAGAAAGAGGCACCTTACTTACTCTGAAAGGAGGCCGTTGGGGTCTTATTTTCGTCACTGCTGGATTTCTCAGCTAGGGCCTCCAGATGAAAAGGTGGGCCGAACGTCGGAGGAAAAGACCACCAAGAGAATTTCTCATGAAACATCAAAGGGTTTATTGGGGGTCCAGCATGCTGGGGCTCAGAGCTCACTTCAGAGGAGCAAAGAACAAAGAGCCCCGAGAACAACATGAGCAGATTTTATATACATTCTTTAGAGAGGGCAGGGACTTAACATACATCATAGCTTCCTTTAGCAAATCACCGTATACTGTGGGAAAATCAAATAACAACTCTAAAACATGATTTGCACATTCATTGGTGGGAACAGTTCAGGCAGGGGGTGATTGGTCAGCCCTGAGAAGGTGTATACATTTAAACTGATTGGTTGAAGCCCTGAGATGTATATGAGCTGAGCTGCACGGTTTTGGGGAAGAGGTTGTTAAGTAACTAGGTGGTCAGGGAAGATTTCAAATCACATCTAATGGGTAGTTCCGGGAATTGTCTTAACTGCCACAGGAATTTCAGGTTCTGAGTGCAGCCTGGAAACTTTACAGAACCTGGTTCTTTAAGTTTCAATTTCAATTTCTTTTATTCTCTCAGAACCTTACAAAGGAAGGCGAGAGACTTCATCAGCAATGACTGCAATTTTGGCCATTTTGGTTTCGGAAGCAGACATGGGATCTTTTTTTAGATCCATACGGTGCTGGTAATCAAAGCCACAGCCTCACACAGGGCCAAGAGGCTGATTAAGACACATTCCTTTCCAAAGCAATTACTTCTCTGAGGTGAGTTACAGAACTCAGTCTCTGAGGGGAATCACACCAGAGTTCAAGCCCAGGTGGACCCAGTCATCTCTTCCAAACTCCACACAAATGACCACAATTAAAACCAAAACACTCCCCCAAGGCCCTCATCTTCTTCCATATATACATGCATCATAACCTCTGGCTGGATGTTTCCATGAATGGCACAGCCTAAGAGAGTTTCCAAAATAAGGTCTCTTTCCCTTCATTTGCCTAACCTCAGGGTAGCCTGGACACCATTTCTGTGAACTAGGATTGATCACATAGGTCTGCCATTAATACTGCTCTGCTTCTCCAATTTGAGGCCTACTGACTGTCAGGTATAGTTTCTTCTAGTTTCTTCATGTGATTTGGAATCATGAGAAAACCCAATCATCTCTGCAGGGCTTGAAAGAACTCATTTGTCCCAAAGGATCCCTATTCTCACTTGATGGAGGTCAGGAACCTAAAAGAGGAAGGTGAGAGACTTCATACACCATGACTGATCTTTTTTGCATTTTGGTTTTGGATGCACACATTGGATTTTTCTTTAGATCCAACTGGTGCTGAGAATCTAAGCCACTACCTCACACAGGGCAAAGAGGCAGATTCAGACACATCCTTTCCAAAGCATTTAAGCAAAGAGCCACAGGTGATGCCCATTTATTACCATTTGAAAACAGTTTTCTTCAGGATTCACAAAGGGCTGGCCTGAGGCAAAGACCTTCCTGACATTCATGGCAACAGGCAAATAGGTTAGCAAAAGGCCCAAAGCAGGGTTTCTCCACTGAGACTTTCCTGGTCACACTGATATCTGAGTTTTCTGAAATGCTCGCATTCCCTTCAGCTATCCAGTACATGGCCATGTCACAGAGCTTGGAGGTCGTACATATCGTGGACACAAAACCATGAGCCTATTCTGGAGAGTGGCCAGATTTCAGGAAGAAAACAGGAACTTGGGAAGATAGTAGGTGTGGCCCATCAATAATGAAACCTGCAATCCATTCCTAAAATGGACAGGATGAATGCTGGGAAGCTTTCTACTAGACAGGACACATCCATTGATGCATTCTTATTTCTAATGTTTTCAACCACGGACACAGTGAGATACACAGACATAGAAACACTCACCTTGTCAAACGACTTTCTAGAAACAGTTCACTCCAAACCAAACATACTGACTTTCCTACCTATTCTGAGAACATGAGACAAATCCACAAACCCACACCCACATTCACAAAGGCACCTCCTTCCCCCAAGTAAGTCTGTGACTTTCCAGAGTGTCCTCTGACTGGTGGACCATACTATGTTCTCCCGAAATGGCCTGTCCTGTCTCAGATCTGGTCTCCTTGTCCAACTCTGTGAAGTTGTCAGGAGCCTGGGCTGACCACTACCTGCTTTCTCCGGAAAGGCCCGTCTTCAGAGCTCTACTTGCATTTGGCCATCCTCAAATCATTAGGTATCAAAAAAGACAGACTCTGTCCTTGGTAAATCCAAACAAGTGAGCCAACTGGGACTGGGACTGGGACTGGCTCTGTGTGCCTGGCTTCCTGGATAACAAGTTCAGAGAGTTCCATCACCAAAGATGTGACTTAGGTCAAATCCTTCAGGAACGGAATGAGGTCACTGCCTTGGCAACCACTTTGTCCTAACAGTGGCTTCCAAGGGTTCCTTGAGATGGAGGCTGCCCCTACTTCCTGTGACACTTTCACAAGTTAGAATGGTATATCAACCATAGGGACCGAGTAGAAGCTCTCCACACAGGGCTGGTTTGGTCAATCTTCTTTATATTAAGAGGAGAGAGGCTGATTCAGACACATCATTTCATCCTGACCAGGTTGTTTTCCATGGAAGATGACTTTTGCTTTCTCAGGTCCTTTATATCTGCCGACATCTTCTCCTGGGATCATTTCTGCATCAACCTTTGAGGTTCTCAGCAATTGGAAGATCACCTACATGCCTGTATTGTAAGACCAACTCTGTCTATGCTCTTCTGTAAAGTTAGATTGAGAGAACAGTGTATGGTTAGGGTTAATAACATATTCTATTTGGGTTAGGCATCATTCTGCGGAATGAATAATGGTATTGGGAACCTGCGATATTCACAAGAATATATCGGTGAAATATAAGTATGAAACCAGAAAATCTAGGTACGATTTGAAGCCCTGAAGGGCATTGGGGCCTTTAGTGGGATACTTAGCTTTGAATTATGTTCTGCACAGATGTCTCAGATAAATCGATATGCAATGGCAAAGGACCTTGTACCTTGGATGATTGAATGTAGAAGAGAACATCCAGTCAAAAATGAATAGTCTGTAGGATTAGAAAGATAGTCGGTAGGTTTAGTAAAAAGAGTGAGTATATGATTTGGACCAAAAGTTCATTAGCAATATTGTTTCGTTTAGAGAGTGAACGTAAATATTAGCACATGTGAAAAGTCATTCACAATGATGAACTGGAGAAAATATGTAGGAAAGCAGATATCAATAGAGACATTAGAAAATCAGGAAAAGTATAAGGTGAGTGATAGGATTAGACATTTTCAACATGGTTGAAGTTGAATGTATAATCTTAGGAAGAAACAAATATGTAGACACCAATAGGATTGACATTTCAGAGCATTAGGCAATCTGGACATGGTTGATTTTAGTATTCCATGCTCACTTTGCATTTTGCTTTCGTGAAAGGTTAATACAATAGGTACTTGTCACTTTCTGTTTTTCTGTATGCTTAACAAAACACTGTTGAAATCTTGAGAACTGTTTGCTAATTTTGTTCCCAGAATGTGCTGTCCCCAACTGCCAAACTGCAGAATGTACTCCCTCACCTGGTTGCACGCAAACCGCCCACTCGCCCTGACCCATCAAAAATTTCCTTCCATGCCCTCTTCAAGGAAAGTATATAAGCTCTCTTTAAGCTGTTCTCAGGGCTCTCTACTCTATTCATGTGAGCTCTTAGCCCCAGCATGCTGGACCCCCAATAAACCGTTTGCTGTAGCTGAGTGAAAATGGTATACTCTTCTGGAATTAAAAGATGCTTTCTTTTGCTTGACTCTGCATAAAGATAGTCAGTTGCTGTTTGCTTTCGACTGGGTAGACCCAGAAACTGGAACGTCTGGTCAACTAACTTGGACTAGACACCCACAGGGGTTCAAAAATTCCCCCACTCTCTTTGATTCAGCCCTCCACAGAAATCTCAACAACTTCAGAACTACACACCCCGAAGTCACTCTGCTTCAATATGTGGATGTTCTTCAACTGGCTGCCAACACCAAGTAAAATTGTGAGTCTGGGACCCAAGCACAATTATCTGAAATTGCTGAACTCGGGTATAGAGCTTCGGCCAAAAAGGCCCAAATTTGCCAGCAAGAAGTAATCTTCCTGGGGTATTCCCTTAGGGGCGGTAAATGATGGCTCACTGAGCCCAGAAAACAAACTGTTGTGCAGATACCACCCCCATCTAACAGGGGACAACACAGAGAGTTTCTTGGGACTGCTGGCTTTTGCAGGTTATGGATACCTGGGTTTGTGTTCTTTGCTGCTCCTTTATACCTTCTGTTAAATGAGGATGCCCAATTCCAATGGACCCTTGAGCAGCAGCAAGCTTTTTATAACATTTAAAACACTGACACTGAACTCCTCAACTTCACTGAGACCAGCCTGCAATTTCAGAAAGCCCTACACTACATTAAAAATGTACATCAACTTACTCACCTTGGATCAAAGAAACTGCAGGCATTCCTGAAGGATCAGGAACAGAGATTTCGACTAACTCACTCACAGTGAAAGGAAATAACTGAACGGGTAAAAAAAGCCTGTCGGTTCTGTCAATTGGTTAATGCTTACACTTCCAAGCTTCCTGCAGGAAAGCACCTTCGAAGAACCAGACCAGGACAATTCTGGAAAGTGGACTTCACTAAAATTAAGCCAGCAAGGTATGGACTTAAATATCTCTTAGTCTTTGTAGATACAATTTCAGGATGGATTGAATCCTTTCTCACAAAAAAAAAAAAAAAAAAAAAAAAAAAAAAAAAAAAAAAACGGCTCAAACGGTGGTCAAGTAGATCCTAAGATATTTTTTCAAGACACGGCCTGCCTAAGGTAATAGGGTCTGTTAATTGAATGGTGTTCATGGCCCAGGTGAGTCAGAGCTTAGCCAGGACCCTGGGGAGTAATTGGAAGTTACATTGTGCATATAGACCCCAGAGCTCAGGACAGGAAAAATAAATAAATAGAACCATTAAAGAGACCTAAACAAAATTAAGCTTAGGGACCGGCATAAAAGATTAGAATATGTTCTTGCCTTATGCACTGTTTCATGCAAGAAATACTTGCTTGACAGTCTAAAAGTTCTTGAAAGAACTCAGCGATACCTGTGGAAACAGATGGCCACTGCCTACCACCCTGGGGACGAGGGGACTCCACATGGATATCAAGTAAGAGACTTCGTCTACATAAGACGACATCAGGTGTCATCCGTGGAACCCGGCTGAAAAGGACCATACCAGGTGCTACTTATAACACCTACAGTGGTATATGTAGACGGAATCACTTCCTGGATCCATGCCTCTCATCTCAAGCCTGCGCCCTGTCCAGACTCTGGCTGGATACTGGAAAAGAGTGGTAACCCTTTCAAATGGTGTATTCACCAGGTGGATAAGGCTATAGATTCTCCCCTTGGCCACGAGTAGTCCTAATGCTCATCAGCCCGTACAGCAGCGATGGCTAATCACAAATCCAACTAGACAAGAAGTATGGTCTATCTCGCATACAGCCCCCTTAGGGACCTGGTGGCCATCTCTCCACCCAGACATTTGTCAGCTGGTTATAGGTCGTTCCTATTAGGATATCCCTGAAGGAGAGGATCCCACTAAAATTTCATTAAATGCCTTCTGTACCATAGATAATGGAAACAAACATTATGGATGTAGGGACACACGAGCCAGATGCAGGTTGGCTAGCCTAGATTACTATGTTTTCCCGGCGGATTATCAAAACCACAAACAGCCATGGCTGTGTGGGGCAAAAGCCAACTTCTTCTGTAAGTCATGGGGATGTGAGCATACAGGGGCTGCCTGGTGGAATCCAAACTCCTCATCAAATTCAGTACACAGCATTGGCCATATTACCAATTAGACAATCAAAACTGATGGCCCCCAGATGGGTCTCTAGATCCTCAAATTCTGTGTGACCTTTTTAACTTCTGCAAGTGCTCAAAAGGGTGAAAGGAGATTCCCCTATGTGGAGGCCAATTTCCTCCTTCTCTCACATCCTGAACTATGCTTCTCCAATAGATCCTCACCCTCTGCCTTCTGCTCCAGAATCTCTGCTGTCACTCCCACCTCAGCAACCTGATTTCTCCCCTCCAATTACTAGATCAAAACCCAAACCTCGGTTCTCAGACAATTGCCCCCTTGCTGAGGTAGCAGGTAGTGAGGCACCCCTCCACCAACTCACTCCTCTCTTCCTCTGTCAGTGCCCGCACCGGGTCCCACCAGGTCCTCTTACCAGCTATACCAAAGCTCAAATCAGCTGAGGAGAGCCCTCAGACCCCTATCCAAGATGTAATAAAAATGGCTTTTAAAGTTGCTTTGTCATCACTGAAAACAGGTTACTAAGAATTTAAAGTCCCTCAGAGACTTTTTGGATACTCACTCCCATCTTCCCCTCTGCTCTACCTGTTCTACTGCTCACGATTTTGTTGCTAGGAAAATCCCAAAACCCTTTCTCATTATTCTTTTACATCTCTCCTTTCTCATACACAGATCCACGTAGCTGCTCTCACCCCCCGCCTTCCCCGTCTTTCCCCTCTGTAAAAGGCCCACAAAAAAGTCTTACCTGACCTTCTCCAAAATTCTTCACCAAGGCTGACTTTAGGACTTTCAGCAAAAGAGTCTCTATAAAAGAGTTCAATGTAGACAAACTTCCTCTTTTCATGTTGCGTGTTCTACTTGGCAACTGGCTGGAAAAATCAGCAGTCCTAAGCTAGACACCCCCTTACTAATTTTTCACAAAATATGTGAACAATCCCTCTGGCCTTGAGCCGGGGCTTCACAGGGATGGCTACATTTATAAGATAAAGAAGTTACCAACTGGACCCCATGGTAACAGCTGGCAGGGAGAAAACAAAAAAGAGAAGAAAAAAGCTCTCCCTCTCCTAAGTGTCCTTAAAAAGTTAGCTTGCCCAGAACAGAGGAAAAAAAAAAACAGAAACAAAAACTGCTTTTAGTGGACTTCTGCAGACTGTGAACTTCTGAGCCTCTTCCATTACATGTTGGGTACAAAATTCTAAAACTACCTAAACTTGGGGTTCAAGGGATTAATTGATTACAACAGAAGCAATGCCCTCTATATTCGGTTGCAACCAAATAGGACTGTTTCTCTGTTTTCGGTGCTATCTTAGGTGCCTTGCCCTGTCCATACCTACAAGAGTATAATTCTATATACTTAAACATTGTTTATGTTTTCATAAAATTGTCAACTGGTGTGATTAATTATGTAATGGTGCAGATGTTTCCCAGAGTGCTCTATCATGATGCAGGTTAATTAAGATCAAATAGCGGGGGGCATACAAGCCGGTTCTGCCGGGAATCTGTATTCCTCACTTTAGCCATCCTATTAGGAATAGAAGTTGCTGCAGGGCTGGGCACAGGAACCACTGCCGTAGTCCATGGAACACAACAAATGACCCAATTAGAAGCAGCAGTAGACCAAAGCTTAAAGATATTAAACCTCCATCACAGCCTTACAGGAATCTTTAACATCTCTCTCTGAAGTTGTTTTACAGAAAAGGCGAGGGTTGGACCTCCTCTTCATGAGAAAAGGGGGCCATTGTGCTGTATTGAGGGAAGAATGTTGTTTTTATTCTGATCATACTGGTTGTAAAATTATCTATGAGTAAATTGAGAAGACACCTTAAAGCGCATCAATGAGAGAGAGAGGCCCAAAAGGGTGGTTACAGTCTTCGTTCACACAGTCCCCCTGGTAAACTACACTTTTATCAGCTCTGGCTGGTCCATTAATAATCATCATATTATTGCTAACTGTAGACCCTGTTTGCTCCACCGTGTAGTTTCATTTCTTCAAGCTCAAATTGGACAAGTTAAATTTTGGTAATCAGACAACAATATACCCCACTAGCAGACATAAAATGTGACACCCCTCAATGATCACTTTTATGATTAAACGTAACCAGAAGAAGAAGTGGGGAATGAAAGATTAATAAAATAGGTATTTGTCACTTCCTGTTTTTCTGTATTCTTAACAAAACACTATTGAAATCTTGAGAACTGTTTGGTAATCTTGTTCCCAGAATGTGCTGTCCCCAAATGCCAAACTGCAGAATGTAATCCCTCACTCGGTTGCACACAAACCGTCCATTCACCCTGAACCACCAATAAACTTCCCTCCCTTCCCTCTCCAAGTTAAGTATGTAAGCTCTGCTTAAGATGTTCTAAGGGCTCTAGGCTCTATTCAAATGAGCTCTGAGCCCTAGCATTATGGACCCCCAATAAACCCTTTGCTGTTGCATGAGACAGTCTCTTGGTTGTCTCTTCCTCCAATGCTAGAACGACTTTTACATTGGTACAATCATAAGTGTGACCTTTGCTTTTTGTGTCCAAAATATTACTTTGATAAAATGAATATATAGATCAGGAGACATGAGTATTTCTTTCACCATTTCTTGCAGCAATATTTTGAAGACATAAAATTAGTATTGGGTGTACAAATAGGTGTACTCTGTGTCTATGAATATAGAGATAATGCTTGAGTAGACCATACTGTGAATAAATAATATAACTAGTTCCAACTTGAAATAATGGATCGAATTGATATCTGAAAAAATACAGGAAATCTTATATTGATATACATACATTCATTCCAACGAGTTATACATCTAATAGTAATATTAGGGTTATGGTTTATCATGAAGAGTGTGTGAGTTTTGCTTCAAAAGTGATTATGGAAATCAAAAATAATGTGTTTGGGAAGAAGTCTCATGAAAAGACCAGTCAAGAAACATGGAGGAATACATGTGTTCTGAAGCAGGAAGTGATTGAAAGCAAAACAAATGCGTATAAATTTACTAACTTCTGGATGAAATATATATACTATGATGTGCATAAATTGAAGAAATAGTAATGAACCAGTGTTGAATAAAAACTAACATCAAAATATACATCATGTCCCATAGGAATCTACTTGCATTAATGTTAAACTGGGTCAGTTACTGGAGAAATATTAGGATTTGTATGCAACATTCACTGAAGTTAGTTTTCAGAACTAGGAAAAAAATATGTATTTCAGGTGAATGAATATTTCTGAGAATAATCTTGTGAAAAGTTTACTATAAATCCACATACATGAACATGAATGAATGTAGGGAGTGAATAATAAGATGCATATATTTCATATTTTGAAAAATCTGGAGAGTATATATATATATATATATATATATATATATATATATATATATATATACAAAACACAAACAAAGACATTAAAAAGTAGCAATATATATGCCAATCAAAATTCATCGTGAAATATTTATCATCTACAGATCCAAAAATATTAATTTTACTGAACATGGATTTATGTATAATGTTGTTCAACTAGGAAGCTCACTCACAGTTCGAATTTTCATTTCCAAAAGGGTTTAGGAGGAGTGATCTCTTCTCACACTTTGTATCTGCCAAGTTAGCCACCTCACAGGAATGTAAGTGTGATACCAGGTAAGATTTTATATGTGCATATGAAAATACATGTGCTGAATAGCCTACAGAGAAAGGAAAACAGAAATTCACATATTTGTTAACTTTCCAAACACACGGAGAACTATTTCAACAAAAAATTGACAAGATTAATAACTCCTACCCTATATCATGCAAAAGGCAAGACCAAATATACACCGTGCCTCCTCTGAACTGCTTGTATTTCTATTCTATTTGGGTTATTTTTCTCCATCATATTAGGATTTGTAGTCAGAGTCTAATAGGGTATGGGTTAGTGTCAGGGATTCAGTATTTCAAATGAAAAATTTGAAAATAAATCCAATGTGTATGTAAATATGTGCTACAAAAAAATCTTCCCACTCTCATCCAGAACAATGCCTTGAGAATACCTTTGCCCTAAGTAAGACACAATTAGAAGAGAAGAGTTAGAAAATCTGTGAATACATATCTGGAATGGAATATGCTCAGGAGTTCAAAACCTTGGAAGTGGTAGAGGAGTTTCCAAAAGTAAAGGACAGGGTAAACACTCCACAAACATGGAGGTCTACTGGCCTAGAGACTTCTTGAGAATCTGCCTGTGAGGTTGGGCACTTGAAACATATGTTGTTGTCAGGAGCTTTAGCTTCCTTTCTAGTGAGACCATCAAAGCTGTGTCTAAATCTATGAGACCTGGAGGACATGGTTTCTTCTTTTTCAATGAACATGAGTCAGCAGTGCTGAATTCTCTCTTTTTAGGTAAACTGTGGCCACTGGGGGCTAAATGTCTCCCCATGAGGACTGTGAAACCATATGGTCATCCTCCATTTTCGTGGTGTTTCTTGCTGTTGCACTGGGAGTTTTGTATTTGCTTCACGATATGCAAGGTTTTCAACTGGGACACAGTGCGGGAGGGAGTTCTGTAACGTGTGGTGGGTCAGGGTCTGCAGGAGAATAAAAGATCAAGACTTCTATCCCACATAGCTTGCCTCCTTGACTATAGCAACCTGATTCTGAACAATGTCCTGAAACTTCTCCATATATCAAGATGCCTTTACATATACGGGTCTGCTGGCTTCACCATGTCAGTCACAAGCCATTTGGAAGCCAATGGCAGATCCACATGGTCACCCCACAGATGTTTATCACACACCTGTCCACTATTGCCCTAGGCCCACTACTCAGCAGAATGCAACATTCTGGCATCTCTGTTAAACACCATTTTTATGAAAACCAGTCAATCAAGGCACTGTCTTGTATACTCATTGTTGGGAAAAGTATAAATGGCAGCCATAACCCAGAGAAAATTCCCAACATGGCGCCTAAGGACTTCTTCTTCCTACCTTCTTCTTTTCTGCAGTGGCGCGAAAAGTTCCCGCCCGTGTGAACTCTCCCGCCTCCTCCAATTTCAAATCTCGCTGGCGGAGGACCTTAGCCCCAATGAGAACAAATTCCTGGGCTCCGGAGGTGATATCTGAAAGAACTTGCCAATAAATGGGTTGCCTGCCATTTATCTAAGCCCTTCCATCTCCCCCTTAGTTATATATAAGCACACAGGTTTTTGCAATAAAAATGGAATTTTCTGGTGAAGTGTCTTTGCGTGGGGAGTTCTTTCATTCTGGTGCCCCGTGAGAAGATATGGGTGAGCTCTTTCCAACAAGAGCCCCGTCCCCCGCTCCGCCGAGACACTCTGCCCTAGTCCGCTCTTTTCAGACGCCGCTTCTGCACTCACCACTGATCTGATGTAGGTAATCCTCCCCTGACCCCGGCTCGCGAACTCCCTTCAGGCTGCCACTGGTTTTGTGACCGTGATCGTGATCGTCCGGTACACTCCAGACGCCCGGTAGGGGAGAGCGAATTCCTCCCACTAAGACCTTTACTAGTTGCAGTGGACCCTCTGGTGTTCCTTTTCTTTTTGGGGCATGAGGCTTCTGAGTTTACACTAGAGGCTCTATGGATTTTCCTGCTCCACTGCCGCTGCTGACGGCTAGAGTTGCTGTATCCTGTGGGGCTGCTGTGTCTGGCTGAAGCTGCCTCTCTGCTCTGGGAAAACTGAACTCCCGGCCTGGAACTGGATTCTGCCAGAGCCAGAGTTTTGTTTTCATTACTGACTTCTTCTGCTTCAGTCGAAAACTTTCCTGACGTCAGGTTGCCCTTGGCTCCAATTCCTTTTGGTTTCACAGATCGCACTTCATTGGTGATGACCAGGTAGTGCCCTCTGTATTTCCTCGTGATGGCTGGTCATTTTGGGGACGCCCACCTGACCCCCGTTTGCCCTGAGCTTCCTGGAAGCCGTTCCAGCCCGGGTTTTCTCTTTGTCTTTCTCGCTTACTCCTATTCTCATCCTCTCTCTCTCTCTCTCTCTCTCTCTCTCTCTCTCTCTCTCTCTCTCCCCTGTCTCTCTCTCTCTCTCTCTCTCTCTCTCTCTCTCTCTCTCTCTCTCTTCCTTCTCTCCCTGTGACTATAGGCACCTCTTCGTCTGCACCTGAAGACTCACCTCTCAAATGTTTAATAAAAATCTGGGGACACTCTCCCTCACACCAGACATCAAGCCCAAACTTTTAATCAAATTCTGTACCCATGATTGGCCTACATATCCACTGGATAATGGCAATCATTGGCCACCAGAAGGCTCCTTAGATCCAAACCTCTTCCAGGACCTTTTTAACTACTGCCAGCATCTGAAAAAGTGGAGGAAGATTCCCTGCATTGAAGGTTTTAGCATTCACACACAGCTCCCTGCTCTCTGCTCTTTTTGCCCTCCCTCTCAGGTCCTCTTTGCTTGAAAACCCCTCTCTCCCCCTACTTCTATTCCTGACTTCACAGATTCTTCCTCATTCGACCAAACAGATGAACCCCCACCTTATCCCCCAGCCCCATCTGCCCCTTCACTCCCGCTATACGTTCCTCTTCCTCTGCTTAATTCCATGGATTCTCCGCCTTCTGTTTCATCCCCCTCCCCTCTGCCCTCTTCTGCCTGCTCCACCTCCTCCTCCTCCACAGAGACACTCCCTTCCACTCCCTCTCCTTCCTGTTCGCCGCCTGCCTCTTTCAGTCCTCCTGTTACCAGGTCTAAGGGAATCCTTCCCACCCCCAAGACAATCGCACCCCTTTGTGAGGTAGCTGGTCCCGAGGGTGTCATCAGAGTCCACGTTCCCTTTTTCATGTCGGACATTACTCAACTAGAGAGGAAGTTAGGCTCTTTCACCACTGAACCCACCACTTACATTCGGGAGTTTCAATGGGTCCTTCAAGTATGTAGCCTCACTCATCATGACATCTACATGCTCTTGGCCAATACACTTCTCCCCAAGGAAAGGCAATGGGTCTGGGAGCTAGCCCAAGCCCATGCTGATAAAAATCACAGGACCAATCCTACCCACCCCACAGGCCCTCATGCTGTCCCAGAGCAGGATCCCCTACGGGATTACAACACCTGTGAAGGCTTACAGTTTCGTGACCTTTTTACATCCTGTCTCTTGGCTGGGCTGAAAAAGGCCACCCGCAAGGCTGTTAACTTTCAAAAGGTGCAGGAGGTTATTCAAAGGAAGGAGGAAACACCTTCAGATTTCCTGGATAGACTAACCAAGGCCCTTCAACAGTACAAAAAACTCGACCCAGAAACCCCAGATGGCTGTCATGTCTTAATGACATACTCTCACTATTAAAAGTCACCATTCACATATCACCCCACACCTCTCCTACCTCTCATTTCCTCATGATGTTCCTAGGGGCAGATACACCTCCTTCATGCAGTCTCCCACGACTATCTAAACCGGTTAACCCTGAGGTTTGGGACAAAACTACACCCTCTATGGCTAAATGCAGTCCTATTCATTTTGTCTTACACGACCCTTCAAGATATATTAGTCAACCACAATATCTACTCACAACCACAGCCCTCCTCGGATTAGAACCCATCATCCAGGATTTATTACAAAAGAGGTATCTTAGGCCTACACAATCTCCTTTCAACACCCCCATTCTGGCAGTTAAGAAACTTAACGGGTCCTACAGGCTGGTTCAAGACCTTCACCTTGTCAAATCCTCTGTGGTCCCCATCCACCAGCTAGTGCCCAAACCTTACACCTGCCTCTCTCAGATCCATGCCACTACTACCCACTTCTCGGTCCTATATTTAAAAGATGCATTCTTTTCTATTCCCTTGTCATCCGAATCTCAGTATATCTTTGCTTTTACGTGGACTGACGCTCACACCCGCCATTCTCGTCAGCTTACCTGGACTGTCCTCCCACAGGGATTCAGGGATAGGCCCCATCTCTTTGGCTAAGTTCTTGCTCAGGACCTCACATCCTTTCACCCGACCTGTCCTGACTCCACTCTCCTTCAATATGTGGATGACCTTCTTCTATGTAGTCCCTCTTGGGAACACTCTCAATCCCACACTGCCCAGATTCTTAATTTCCTAGCATACAGGGATATAGGGTGTCTCCCCACAAGGCCCATGTTTTCCAGTTTTTTCTCATCTATATATTTTTTTTTTGCCTTACACCTAGGAAAAAGGAAATAACACTGGATAGGAGGCAACTCCTCTCTGATCTTCCAGTGCCCCATACGAAAGCCGAAATACTATCATTCCTAGGACTAGCATTTATTTTAGGGCCTGGATCCCAAATTATTCTCTTCTAGCCAAAAACCTGTATGACCTAGCAAAGGGACCCCCTAGTGAATCTCTTGCCTCCTCCCCTAACTTCCACTTCTGCAGGCTTCAGCAACTCCTCTTAAAGGCACCTGCCTTTTACCTTCCTGATCTTTCAAGACCATTTCATCTATATGTCCATGAAAAAGGGGAGCAAGCATTTGGGGTCTTAGGTCAAAACTATGGGCCTACATTTGCACCTCTGGCATATATGTCCAATAAAGTAGACCCTACCATCTGTGGGTGGGCCCCGTGCTTAAGAGCTCTGGCTGCTGGACAAATTTTACACAAAGAAGCCTCTAAGCTGACTTTTGGGGCCCCTTGAACTATTCACTCCCCACATCACTTGAAGGATCTTTTAGCTTATAAGGGCCTTCAAACCCTTCCTCCATCTAGAGTTCTGTCGCTCCTTACTTCATTTCTGGAAAACCCTAATATTACTTTCCTCCCCTGCTCTGCACTGAACCCTGCCTCACTGCTCCCAATGACTCCCACGTCTAACACAACAATTCATTATTGCTTGGAAACCTTAGATGATTTCCTCCCCTGTCATTCTTCCATTTCTGAGGGACCACTCACCAAGCCTGACTTTATCTGGTTCACTGACGGCAGTTTCTTTAGGCAGAATGGCACTCATTACTCTGGATACTCTGTAGTTTCAGCCACTGAGATTATAGAGGCCAAAGCTCTACCTTCAGGAACTACCAACCAGCAGACTGAACTTATAGCAGCCACTCGTGCCTGCCTTCTAGCACAAGGCAAATCCCTCACCCTTTATACTGACTCAAAATATGTCTTCCATATCTTATTTTCCCATGCTGCAATATGAAAGGAGCGAGGACTACTTACCACCAAAGGTAATGCGATCACTAATTCAGCTCTTATAACCAATCTGATAGAGTCCTCCCACTTACCCACCCAGTTGGGAGTTGTCCATTGTAGGTCCCATCAGAAGGATGGCTCTCTTATCACTGAGAGCAATGCCAAAGCTGACCAGGCAGCACAAATGGCTGCCACCACTTCCAAATATTGCCCCCCCTGGGGGACATATAATGGCCACTTTAGACATCTCATCTGAAGTTACTACTTCTTCCAGTAAGAACAAGGATCTTTTCAAGTTTCTTCATACTCTATTCCATTCCAATTCTCAGTCTTTGACCCTCTTTTTACAGAGCTTCTTCTCCCTCACCCCCTCTAACAAAGCCATGCTACAGAATACAGCCTCTAATTGTCAGATCTGTCAGCGGGCCAACCCTCATACTTTTTTAAGGCCCAAACCTTTCCCTTCCCACCAAGCCCGGGGACACATTACCACTGCTGACCGGCAGGTAGACTTCACCAACATGCCCAAAGTATGGCACACTAAATACCTCCTTGTCTTTGTGGACACTTTCTCTGGTTGAGTTCAAGCATTTCCCATTTCCAATAAAAGTGCTTCCACTGTAGCTTCAATCTTTCTGACAGACATCATCCCCAGGTTTGGAATGCCCACTTTCCTACAATCTGACAATGGCCCTGAGTTTATTTCTAGGATCACACAAAAGGTCTCTCAAGCCCTCTCCTTCAAGTGTCATTTTCACTGTCCATATCACCTTCAGGCTTCAGGGAAAGTGGAAAGGGTAAATCGTACTCTAAAGAAAGTCCTTACCAAATTGACAATGGAATTAAACTTAGACTGGGTCAAACTCCTTCCCTTGGATTTGTTTCGAATCAGAGCTCTACCTAAGAAACCATCTTTACTGTCTCCCTTTGAGATAAGGTATTCAAGACCTCTTATCCCCCCTAGGTTGGTCATTTCACAAGGACCTCTCACCCGAGATTTGACTTTGCCTCTCTTGTTTTATCTTCGCTCAGAACTCTGGAAATATCAGGACTGGCTTCTTCTGGACCCAGTCTCCGCTCCAAACACTCCTCCCTTAACAGCTGGGAGTCTAGTCTATTATAATACCCCAGAGGAGAACGGGCCTCTTGTCCCAAAATGGGAAGGCCCCTATCCTGTCATTCTCTGTACCCCCAACTCCACCAAACTCTCCTTATCAGACAACTGTCTCACCCCTTGGATTCACATATCTAGGTTGAAGCCATATCACCAAGAGGCCCCACCTGCTGACGACAGGACCACCCCAGAGGAACTCCAAAAATCACCTCCTGAACCTCCCCTTTACTCCTGCTCTCCACACCCATCTCACCCATTTAAGTTGCGGCTAACACGGTGTTCCCCGCAGAACAATTCCTCTTAAAGAAAGCACAATGAGTTCTCCCAAAACCCTAGTCTTCTCTAACTGCTTGTTTTTTGTGCTCTGCTTATTTTCTGTGTTCTGTCAGGACTGGTCTTTACCCTCCTCTGCTACCATGTATTTTTTCACTCTTCGGGAATGATACTCAGAACATGGCATGCAGAATGTCCACGCAGTGGATGCAACTGCTTGCTTCATCCACAACTGCACATCTATTTCCCTAAAATTGTCACCTTCAAGAACTTTCATCCCTGGTAGCTGGAACTGGCCTTTCATTTGCTTCCTTTTTCATCAAACCAAAGACTATTGTCATTGGTGGCCTGAGATATATAATGGGTGCCCCTATAAGTCATGCAGGTTCCATGATGAACGTGGTAGCTATTCTTACCACTCACTTGGTTACCATGAAGGGTGGACTTCTATTTACCTAAAGTGGCATAAAGGCTCTTCATGCGATAACAATAGATGGTATACTTTAGATATACCTGACCCCAAGGCCAAACGTTGGGACTATGTTGAGTTTTCTGTCTATGCTCGGACAACCTCAGCCAGACCCACAATGTGGATGACTGTTGGCCGCACCCTGATTACGCCACCTAAGGCAACCATCCAGGTAGTCGAACATATTAAGGAGTCAGAATCAAAACTTCGAGATCTTATCCATAGCTCATTCAAAGAGGATTCAGAGCCTTCAACCCCCTCAATTCCCCCTCCCACATGGCTCAATTTGCTACACCAAACTCTTTGATTATTAAACTCCACCCCTCTTTCTGTGCCTCCTTCTCAGTTCTTTCTCTGTGCTTCACTTAGTCATCCACTTCTAGCAGCGGTCCCATTAGCGGCAGGAAATATTTCAGCAAAAACCTACAATTTCTCTAAGAAAGGAAAACCCCTACATGTGACACGTATCCCACTATGGGAAAGTTATTCCACCAATACTTTATTTCCTTTCATCTGTTTCCACCGGACAATAATGAATTCTTTACCCATTTGTTCCTTGAGCTTTAGCACCCCATCGAGCCCTGATTTATGAAACCTGGACATTTTCTCTGGTGTAACGGGTCTTTAAGTACCTCAACGATCAATGTCTCTGGCACCTGTTTCTTCGTTACTGTAGTTCCTCAGCTGTCTTTGTATACTCCCACCGAATTCCGACAGGTGGCCCTACCTGCCTGCACCCTTAGGGCAGTCTTTCTGCCGGTTCTGGTAGGCCTCACATTAACAACCTCAGTGGCGAGTCTCGGACTCTCTGGTGAAGCTATAGGTCATACTCTATGGGCATCCAATGACCTGCAACAAAAACTGCAGGAAGCCCTTGATACCACTGCTCAGTTTCTGGGCTCCTTGCAGTGGCAGTTACTTCATTGGCACAACTGGCTTTACAGAACCGAAGGGCAATTGATCTTCTCATTGCAGAAAAAGGGGGAACATGCCTGTTCCTCAGAGAGGAATGTTGCAATTATGTTAATGAATCTGGGCTAATAGAAAAAAAATGTTGTTAAATTGCAGGAATTATGGACCCAATTGCTCAAACCTACCTCCTCCAATCCCATAACGGGGTTCTTCCAATCCTTTCTTGCCATGTACTTACTACCAATCTTGGGGCCCCTTATTGGAATGCTCCTTTTTTGTACTCTCTTGCCCTGCATAATGAAGTGCCTTCAAACCCAACAGCAAAAAATTTTCTAATCAAACATTCAACCAGCTTTTGCTTAGGCACTACCATCCTCTGATGACCGATGAACCCCCAACGTCTCCAAGAGAACAGTTCACTCAGTGCTGAAGCTCACTACCCGGCATGATGGAATGCAACGGACATCAGACGGTGAGAGAAAACGAGCTCGGAGAATCTCTTAATCTGCCATCCTGGATTAATGAGTCTTTATGTCCTTCTAAGTCTCCTCATAGCCCTTGGCCTCTTCTCTGTCAGTCCCCCAACATGGTACTTCTGCAAAAAATTGACCTTTGCTTTAATTTTTATCTTAATTCTGTTTTTATTCGCTCTGATCTTCTTCAGGTGCTGGTGACGCCATGTCCAGGCAACACTTCCAGTAATTCCCAGAGTCTCTGTAACAGGACCAGTGACTGATACCAACAAACTCCTCCATCCAGGACTGGTTCCATGCCATTGACAACTTGTGGCTTCAGGGAACTTTCATAGACTTCACCCCTATGGAAGTAGCTGTCTGTAGCCACTGGGTTTTCTTTCTGGCTGCCATGATGTCCCCAGACCTGCCCCCCGAGAATTCCTCCACTTCCCATTCTAGGCCCCACAGCGCCCCCAAACAGCAAGAAGCAGCTGGATCTGACCAACAATGCCACACTTCCTAAGAAAACAAAAAGGGAGGAATGTTGGGAAAAATATAAACGGCAGCCATTCCCCAGAGTAAAAACCCCAACATGGTGCCTAAGGACTTCTTCTTCCTACCTTCCTCTTTTCTGCAGTGATGCCAAAAGTTCCCGCCCATGTGAACTCTCCCGTCGGCACCAATTTCAAATCTCTCTGGCGGGGAACCTTAGCCCCAATGAGAACTAATTCCTTGGCTCCGGAGCTGATATCTGAAAGATCTTGCCAATAAACTGGTGGCCTGCCATTTATCTAAGCCCTACCATCACCCCTTTAGTTCTATATAAGCACACAGCTTTTTGCAATAAAATTGGAATTCTCCTAGCGAAATGTCTTTGTGTGGGGAATTCTTTCACTCATGATCAGCAACAGGATATCCAAAGGCTCTCCAGTGCCACCTGGTCTGGGAATTTCAGAAATTTGATGGTATTTAATTAGCCATTTTTGAAGGATGAAGTTGGAGTTACTGTGGGTTTCAATTCATACAGGAAACATTATATGGTGAGGAAGCTCATTTCAATGAAATCTCTGGAGAACACTCACAGGCAAGCTTCCCAAAGAGTGGCCAAAAGTTCACATGAAGCCAGGATCACTGAGGTCTACAATGTGAGGTCCATGTGTGTTTAGACTCTCAACTTTGGCTGCCAAGTCTTTAAGAATAAAATCATGTGATATCCTGGCTGAGATTCCCAGTGCCCTGTGGAAAGCCACCCTGGACCTCAATCTCAGTTTCCAAGGGCGATTCTGATGCGTGGCCTTCTAAAATCCCAACACATTTCATGGCAGTACTTCTCTGAGATCAGTTCCAGAACTCAGTCTCTAAGAGGAATCACACCAGAGTTCAAGCCCAGGCCGGCCCAGTCATCTCTTCCAACCGCCACAAAAATGACCACAATGAAAACCAAAACACACCCACATGGCCCTCATCTTCTTACATATAGACACTCATCATAACTTCTGCCTGGAGTTTTTCATGAGGGGTTCAGCCCAAGACGGTGTGAAAAATAAGCTCCCTTGCCCCTCATTTGCCTAAAGTCAGGGTGGCCTGGAAACCCTTCTTGTGAACCAGGAGTGATCAAATAGGCCTGCTGTTAATACTGCTCTGCATCTCCAATTTGAGGCCTACTGAATGTCAGGTATAGATTCTTTATATGATTGGGAGTCATGAGACAAACCAAAAACCTCTGGGCTAGCCTCCGCAGGGCTTTGAAGAACTCATTTTACCCAAAGGATGCCTATTCTCACTTGATGGGCGTCAGAAACCTTAGAAATGAAGTCAAGAGACTTCATTCACAATAACTGCTCTTTTGGCAATTTTGGTTTTGGATGCACACATGGGATCTGTCTTTGGATTAATCAGGTGCTGAGAATCTAAGCCACAGCCTCACACAGGGCCAAGAGGCTGATTCAGACACAACCTTTTCCAAAGCAATTAAGCAAAGAGCCACAGGTGATGCCCATTAATTTCCATTTGAAAACTGTTTTCTTCAGGGTTCACAAAGGTGTGGCCTGATGCAAAGACCTTCCTGACATTCAGGGCAACAGAACAATAGGTAAGAAAAAGGTCCAAAGCAGGGTTTCTCCACTGAGACTTTCCTGGTCACACTGATATCTGAGTTTTCAAAGATGTTCGCTATTTCCTTCCCTTCAGCTATCCAGTACGTGGACATGTCACAGAGCTTGGAGGTGGTACATATTTTGGACAAAAACCATGAGTCTATTCTGGAGAGTGGCGAGAATTCAGGAAGAAAACGGGAACTTTGGAAGATAGCAGGTGTTGCCCATTTATAAGGCAAGCGGCAGTCCATTCATAAATTGGGCAGGATGAATGCTGGGAAGCTTTCTACTATACAGGACACATCAATTGTTGCATTCTCTTTTCTAATGTCTACAACCACGGACACAGTAGCATACACAGACATAGAAACACTCGCCTTGTCAAACATCTTACTAGAAGCAGTCCACTACAAATAATAAAAAAAAAAAACGCCTTTCCTACCTATTCTCAGATCATGAGACAAAACCACAAAATCACACCCACACCCACGAAGGCACATCCTTCCCCCATTAAACTCTGTGACTATCCAGAGTGTCCTCTGACTGGTGGGCCACAGTATGTTTCCCCGAAATGGCCTGTCTTGTCTCAGATCTGCTCTTCTTTCCCAACTCTGTGAAGTATTCAGGAGCCACTACCTGCTTTCTCAGGAAAGGCCCCTATTCAGAGCTCTCCTGGTATTTGACCATCCTCATATCTTAAGGTACCAAGAAAGACTAACACTCTCCTTTGTAAATCCAAACAAGTTAAACCCCTGGGACTGAGACTTGACTGGCTCCGGGTGCCTGGATTCCTGGATCCCAAGTTCAGAGAGTTCCATCACCAAGGAAGTGTGGTAGGTCAATGCTTCAGGAACTGAATGAGGTCACTGCCTTGGCAACCACTTTGTCCTAACAGTTGCTTTCATGAGTCCCATTATATGGAGGCTGCCCCTACTTCCTGTGACATTTTCACAAGTTAGAATGGTATATAAACCATGGGCACCCGGGAACAGCTCTCCACCTAGGACTGGTTTGGACCATCTTCTCTACATTAAGAAGAGAGAGGCTGATTCATACACATCGCTTCATGCTGACCAGGTTGTTTGCCATAGAAGATGACTTTTCTTTCTCAAGTTTTCATAGCTGCCTACATCTTCTCAAGGGATCCTTTCTGCATGGACCTTTGACGTTCTCAACAGGTGGAAGATCTCCTACATTCATGTATTGTAATACCAACTCTGTCCCTGCTCTTCTGTAAAGTTAGATTGAGGGAACAGTGTATGGTTAGGGTTAATAACATGTTCAATTTGGGTTAGGAATCTTTCTGCACGACGAATAATGGTATTGGGAAACTATAATATTTACAAGAATATATCGGTAAAATATAAGTATAAAAACAGAAATCCAGGGAAGATATGAATCCCAGAAGGGCATTGCACCCTTAATTGGTATGCTTAGCTTTGAATTATGTTCTGCACAAATGTCTCAGATAAATCGATATACAATGGCATAGGACCTTGTACCTTTGAGGATTGAATGTCGAAGAGAAGATCCACTCAAAATGGGATAGTAGGTAGAATTAGGAAGATGGTCGGTAGGTTTAGAAAGAAGAGTGAGTATAGGATTTAGACCAAAACTTCTTAAGCAATAGGGTTTCGGTTAGAGAGTGAATGTAAATGTCAGCACACATGAAGTGTCAGTCACAATGATGAACAGGGGAAATATGTAGGAAAGCAGATATAAATAGAGACATTACTAAATCAGGTAAAGTATAAAATGAGTGATAGGATTAGACATTTTCAACAGGCATGAGGTTGAATATATAATCTTATGAAGAAACAAATATGTAGTCACCAATAGGATTGATATTTGAGAGCATTAGGCAACCTGGACATGGAAGTTTTTAGTAATCCATGCTCACTTTCCATTTAGGCTTTGGTACAATCTTAAGGGTGACTTTTTTTTTCTAGAATATTACTGTGATAAAATATATATGTAGATCTGGTGACATGAGTATTTCTTCCACCATTTCTTTTGGGAATATTTTGAAGATGTATAAATTAGTATCTAAGGTAAAATAGGTGTACCCCTTGTCTATGAATAGAGAGATAATGCATTAATAGACCATACAGTTAATAAATAATATAACTGCTTCCACTTTAAATAATGGATTTAATTGATAACTGAAAATATATAAGAAATCATATTTTGATATAGAATTATTCATAACAACTAGTTATACGTCTAATTGTAATATTAGGTTTATGGCTTTTCATGAAGAATGTGTGAGTTTTGCTTCAAAATGATTATGAAAATAAAAAATAATGTGTTTGGAAAGAAGTCTCATGAAAAGACCAGTCAAGAAACATGGAGGAATACATGTTTTCTGAAGCAGGAAGTGATTGAAAGTGAAATAAATGCCTATAAATTTGTGAAATTGTGGATGAAATATATATACTGTTATGTGCATAAACTTAAGAAATAGTAATGTACCAGTGTTGAATTAAAACGAACTCCAAAACACATATCATGTCCCATAAGAATCTACTTGCATTGATGTTAAACTGGGTCAGTTACTGTAGAAATATTAGGAGTTATATGCACCATTCACTGAAGTTAGTTTTCAGTACTAGGAAACAAATATGTATTTCAGGTGAATGAATATTTCTGAGTATAATCGTGTTAAAAATTGATTATAAATCCACATACATGAACAGAAGTTATTCACTCCAAACCCAAAAAACCGTCATTCCTACCTATTCTCAGAACATGAGACAAAACTGCAAACTCACACCCACACCCTCAAAGTCACCTACTTCCTGCAACTAGGTCTATGACAATCTGGAGTGTCCTCTGACTGGCTCGCCACACTATATTCCCCTGAAATGACCTGTTCTGTCTCAGAACTGATCTCCTTGTCCAACTCTGTGAAGTTGTCAAGAGTCAGCGGTGAGCCACTACCTGCTTTCTCAGGAAAGACCCCTCTTCAGAGCTTTTCTCACATTTGGCCATCCTCACATCAGTAGGTACCAAGAAAGAGTGAATATTCCCATGGTAAATCCAAACAAGTGAGACCACTGGGACTGGGACTGGGACTGGGACTGGCTCTGGGTGCCTGGTTTCCTGGATCCCATGTTCAGAGAGTTCCATCACCAAGGAAGTGAGATGAGGTCACTTCCTTCAGAAACTGAATGAGGCCACTACCTTGGCAACCACTTTGTCCTAATAGTTGCTTCCAATGGTCCCATGAGATGGAGGCTGCCCCTACTTCCTGTGACACTTTCACAAGTGAGAATGCAATATCAACCATAGGCACCCGGGAACAGCTCTCCACACAGGCCTGGTTTTGTCCATCTTCTCTACATTAAGAAAAGAGGGGCTTATTCAGACACTACCCTTTATCCTGACCAGGTTTTTGCCATGAAAGATGACTTTTGCTCACTCAGGTCCTTCATATCTGCCTACATCTTCTTCGGGGATCATTTCTTCATGGACCTTTGAGGTTCTCAGCTGGAGGAAGACCACCTACATTCCTGTATTTTAAGACCAACTCTGTCCCTGCTCTTCTGTAAAGTTAGATTGAGGGAACTGTGTATGGTTAGGGTTAATAACATTTTTGATTTGGGTTAAGAGTCATTCTGCTGGATGAATTATAATATTGATAACCTTTAAGATTTATAAGAATATAGAGGTGAAATATATGTATGAAAACAGAAATCTAAGTAAGATTTGAAGCCCAGAAGGGCATTGGGCCCTTGATTGGGATACTTTACTTTGAATTACATTCTACTAAGATATCTCAGATAAATCGATATACAATGGCATAGGACCTTGTACCTTGGATGATTGAATGTCGAAGAGAACATCTAGTCAAAAAGGGGTAGTAGGTAGGAATAGGAAGATAGTTGGAAGTTTTAGGAAGAAGAGTGTGTATAGAATTTGGAATAAAAGTTCTTTAACAATTGGGTTTTGTTTAGAGAGTGAATGTCAATTTCAGCACATGTGAAGTGTCAGTAACAATGGTGAACTTGGAAAAATATGTAGGAAAGCAGATATCATTAGAGAGATTAGGGAATCAGGCAAAGTATAAAGTGAATCATAGGACTAGACATTTTCAACAGGGTTGAGTTTGAATATATAATCTTAGGAAGCAACAAATATGTAGTCACCAATATGATTGACATTTGAGAGCATTAGGCAACCTGGACATGGATGTTTTTAGTAATCCATGTTCACTTTCCATTTAGGCTTTGGTACCATCATATTGTGTCTTTTGCATTTTTTGCCCAGAATATTTCTGTGATAAAATGTATATGTAGATCATATATTTCATATTTTGAATAGTTTGGAGATTGTGTGTGTGTGTATATATATATATATATACAAAAAAAAAACCACAGAGACATTAACAATTAGCAATATATATTCCAATCGAAATTCATCATGAAATATATATCATCCACAGATGAAAAAATATTTATTTTACTGAACATGAATTTATGTATAATCTTGATCTCTTAGGAAGCTCACACATTGGGTGAATTTTCACTTCCAACAGTGTTTCTGGGGAGTGATCTCTTCTCACAATTTGTATTTGCCAAGTCAGCCACCTCACAAAAATGTACGTGTTATACCAGGTAGGATTCTATATGTGCATATAAAAATACATGTGCTGAAGAGGCTACAGAGAAAGGGAGACAGAAATTCACATATTTGTTAACTTTACAAAAAACGGAGAACTATTTCAATTAAAAATTTACTAGATTTTTTACAGCTGCCCTTTATCCTGCAAAAGGCAAGTGCAACTATACACCATGCCTCTTCTGAAATTTTGAATTTCTATTCTGTTTTGTTGTTTTCCTTATCATATTAGGATTAGTAGTCATAGTCTAGTAGGGTATGGATTAGTGTCAGGGATGCAGTATTTTGAATGGAAAATAGGAAATGAATCCAATGTGTATGCAAATATGTGCTACACAACAATCTTCCCACTCTCATCCAGAATAATGCCTTGACATTACTTTTGCCCCAAATAACACACAAATAGAGGAGAAGAGTAAAAAAATCTGTTAATATATATCTGGATTGGAAAATGCTCAGGGTATCACAACATTGGATGTGGTAGAATAGTTTCCAAAAGTAAGGGACAGGGTAAACATTCCACAAACATGGAGCTCTTTTGGCCTAAAGACTTCTTGAGGAACTGCCTCTGAGGTTTGGCACTTGAAACATATATTGTTGTCAGGAGCTTTAGATTCTTTTCTAATGAGACCATCAGAGCTGCGTCTGCATCTATGTGACCTGGAGGACATGGTTTCTTCTTTTCCGATTAACATGAGGCAGCAGTGCTTAATTCACTCTTTGTTGGTAAAATGTGGCCACTGTGGGCTAAGTGTCTCCCCGTGTGGACAGTGAAGCCATTATTTAATCCTCCACTTTTCGTGGATTTTCTTCCTGCTGCACTGGGAATTTCATATTTGCTTCACAAAATACAAGGAGTTCAACTGGGACACAGTGCTGGAGGGGGTTCTGTCACGTTTGTTGGGTCAGGGTCTGCAGGGGAATGCATCAACCAGGCTAATATCCCACAGAGCTTGCCCCCTTATACATACCAACATGATTCTGAACATTGCCCTAAAATCTCTCCATATAACAAGATGCATTTACAAATAAGTATCTGTTGGCTACACCATGTCAGTCACAAGCCATTTGGAAGGTAATGGCAGATCCACATGGCCCCACCACAGATGTATTATCACACACCTGCACACCACTGCTCTTGGCCCACTAATCAGCAGGCTCCAACTTACTGGCAAATCTGTTCTACACCATTTTCATGAAACCCAGTAAATCAAGGCACTGTCTTGTACACTCATGATCAGCAACAGGACATCCAAAGGTTCTCCAGTGCCACCTGGTCTTAGGAATTTCAAAAATTTCATGGAATTTATCTAGCCGTTTTTCGAGGAAGATTTTGAAGGCACTGTGGGTTACAATTCATTCAGGAACCATTAAATGGTGGGGAAGCTCATTTCAATGAAAACTCTGAAGAACTCTCACAGGCAAGGCTTCCCAAAAAGTGGCCAATAGGTCACATGAAGCCAGGCCTATTGCAGTCTACAATGTGAGGTTCATGTGTGTTTTGACTGTCAATTATGGCTGCCATGTCTTTCAAAATAAAATCATGTGATATCCTGGCTGAGATTCCCAGTGCTCTGTGGAAAGCCACCCTGTTCCTAGATCTCAGTTTTCTTTCCAAGGGCGACTCTCATGCATTGCCTCCTAAAATCCTAACACAATTAATGGCAATATTTCTCTGATGTCAGTTCCAGAACTCAGTCTGTAAGGGGAATCACACCAGAGTTCAAGCCTGGTTTGGTCCATCTTCCATACATTAAGAAGAGAAATGTTAATTCAGACACATCCCTTCATCTGATCAAGTTGTTTGCCATGGAATATGACTTTTGCTTTCACAGGTCCTTCATAGCTGCCTTTATCTTCTCCAGGGATCATTTCTTTATTGACCTTTGAGGTTCTCAGCAGGTAGAGGATCCCCTACATTCCTGTATTGTAAGACCAACTCTGTCCCTGCTCTTTCATAAAGTTAGATTGAGGGAACAGTGTATGGTTAGGGTTAATATCATGTTCCATTTGGGTTAGGAATCATTCTACGGGATGAATCATGGTATTGGGAACCTGCAATATTCATAGGAATATAAGTGTAATATAAGTATGAATACAGAAATCTAGGTAAAATTTGAAGCCCAGAAGGTCTTTGGGCCCTTGACTGGGATACTTAGCTTTGAATTATATTCTGCACAGATGTCTCAGATTAATCAATATACAATGGTAGCATTCCTTGTACCTTGGATGATTGGATGTCGAAGAGAACACCCACTCAAAAAGGGATAGTCGGTAGGATTAGGAATTAGTCAGAAGAGTGAATATAGGATTTGGTCCAAAAAATCTTTAGCAATAGGGTTTTGGGTACAGAGTGAATGTAAATGTGAGCACATGTGAAGAGTCAGTCACAATGATGAACTGGGGAAAATATGAAGGAAAGCAGATAATAATAGAGACATTAGGAAATCAGGCAAAGTATAAACTGAGTGATAGGATTAGACATTTTCAACAGGCTTGATGTTGAATATATAATCTTAGGAAGAAACAAATATGTAGTCACCAATCGGGTTGACATTTGAGAGCATTAGGCAACCTGGACATGGATGTTTTTCGTGATCCATGCTCACTTTCCATTTAGGCTTTGGTACAAACTTAAGTGTGATCTTTGTAATTGTGTCCAGAATATTACTTTGATAAAATATATATGTACATCAGGTGATATGAGTATTTCTTCCACCATTTCTGGGAGCAATATTTTGAAGATGTATAAATAAGTATTGGGGGTATAAATAGGTGTACCCTGTGTCTATGAATATAGACATAATGCATGAATAGACCATACTGTGAACAAATAATATAACTTTTTCCAACTTTAAATAATGGATTGAATTGATATCTGAAAATATACAGAAAATCTATATTGATGTACAATCCTTCATTCCAACCAGTTAAACATCTAATGGTAATATTAGGGTTATGGTTGATTATGAAGTGTGTGTGAGTTTTGCTTCAAAGGTGATTATGGAAATAGAAAATAATGCGTTTGGAATGAAGTCTCATGAAAAGACTGTGAATCAGGCGGTATAGCGATACCAGACTTCAAACTATACAACAGAGCAATAGTAACAAAATTAGCATGGTACTGTACCAAAACAGGCGGGTGGACAAATGGTACAGAATAGAGGACACAGAAACCAATCCACTAAACTACAACTATCTCATATTTGATAAAGGGGCTGAAAGCACACAATGGAGAAATGATAGCAGCTTCAACAAATGTTGCTGGGAAACCTGGAAATCCATATGCAACAAAATGAAACTGAATCCCTTTCTCTTGCCATGAACAAAAGTTAACTCAAAATGGATCAAGGAGCTTGATATCAAATCAGAGACACAGTGTCTGACACAAGAAAAAGTTGGCTATAACCTACATACTGTGGGCTCGGGCTTCAAATTTCTTAATATGACACCCATAGCACAAGAGTTAATAACTAGATTAAACAAATGGGACTTACTCAAACTAAAAAGTTTTTTCTCAGCAAAAGAAACAATAAGAGAAGTAAATAGGTAGCCTACATCTTGGGAACAAATCTTTACTCCTCACAGTTCAGATCGAGCCCTAATATCCAGAGTATACAAAGAACTCAAAAAAATTAGACAATTTGATAACAAATAACCCAATCAACAAATGGGTCAAGGACCTGAAGAGACACTTCTCAGAGGAGGACATACAATCAATCAACATGTACATGAAAAAATGCTCACCATCTCTAGCAGTCAGAGAAATGCAAATCAAAACCACCCTAAGATATCATCTTGCTCCAGTAAGATTGGCAGCCATTATGAAGTCAAACAACAACAAGTGCTGGTGAGGATGTGGGGAAAAGGGTCCGTTTGTACATTGCTGGTGGGAGTGCAAATTGGTGCAGCAAATTTGGAAAGCAGTATGGAGATTTCATAGAAAGCTGGGATTGGAACAACCATTTGACCCAGCTGTTAACCTTCTCGGTCTATTCCCTAAACATCTAAAAAAAGCATGCTACAGGGACATGGCTACATCGATGTTCATAGCAGCACAATTCACAATAGCAAGACTGTGGAACCAGCCTAGATGCCCTTCAATAGACGAATAGATAAATAAAATGTGGCTTTTATACAAAATGGAGTATTACTCTTCATTAAAAAATGACAAAATCATAGAATTTGCAGGGAAATGGATGGCATTAGAGCAGGTAATGCTAAGTGAAGCTAGGCAGTCCCTGAAAAACAAATGCCAAATGTCTTCTTTGATATAAGGAGAGTAACTAAGAACAGAGTAGTGACGAAGAGCATGAGAAGAAGATTAACACTAAACAGGGATGAGAGGTGGGAGGGAAAGGAAGAGAGAAGGGAAATTGCATGGAAATGGAAGGAGACCCTCAGGGTTATACAAAATTGCATACAAGAAGAAGTGAGGGGAAAGAGGAAAAAAAACAAGGGAGAGAAACGAATAACAGTAGAGAGGGTATAGAGAGAAAAGGGGAGGGGAGGGAAGAAGAGGGGGATAGTAGAGGAGAGGAAAAGCTGCAGAATACAACAGACACTAGTATGGCAATATGTAAATCAATGGATGGGTAACTGATGTTTTTCTGCAATCTGTATGCAGGGTAAAAATGGGAGTTTATAATCCACTTGAATCAAAGTGTGAAATATGATATATCAAAAACTATATAATATTTTGAACAACCAACAATAAAATTTTTTTAAAAAAAAGAAACCTGGAGGAATACATGTGTTCTGAAGCAGGAAGTAATTGAAAGTGAAACAAATGTCTATAAATTTGTGAACTTGTGGATAAAATATAGATCTTATGATGTGCATAAACTGAAGTAATAGTAATGTACTAGTGTTGCATTAAAATGAACGTCAAAATAGACAACTTGTCACATAGGAATCTACTTGCATTAATGTTAAACTGGGTCAGATACAGTAGAAATATTAGGATTTGTGTGCACCATTCACTAAAATTAGTTTTCAGTACTAGGAAACAAATATGTATTTCAGGTGGATGAATATTTCTGAGAATAATCTTGTGAAAAGTTTATTATAAATCCACATACATGAACATGAATGAATGTAGGGAGTGTATAATAAGGCATATATATTTCATATTTTGAAGAATCTGGAGAGTGTGTGTATGTGTACATATATACACATACACACAAAAAAAACACACACAGAAACATTATAAAGTAGCAATACATATGCCAATCGAAATTCATCATGAAATATATATCTTTCACAGATACAAAACTATTTATTTTACTGAACTTGTATTTATGTATAATGTTGTTCAACTAGGAAGCAAACCCATAGATTGAATTTTCTATTAAAACAGTGTTTAGGAGGAGTGATCTCTTTTCACAATTTGTATCTGCCAAGTCAGCCACCTCATAAGAATGTATGTGTGATATCATGTAGGATTTATATGTGAACCTAAAAAATACATGTGCTGAATAGGCTTCAGAAAAAGGGAGACAGGAATTCACAAATTTGTTAACTTTAAAAACACATGGAGAACTATTTCAATTAAAAATTGACTAGATTTATAACACCAACACTTTATCAGGCAAAAGGCAAGTCCTACTCTGAACTGCTTCTATTTCTATTCTCTTTGGGTTCTTTTTCTCCATCATATTAGGATTAGTAGTCAGAGTCTAGTCTGGTTTTGGTTAGTGTCATGGATTCAGTATTTTGAATGGAAAATTAGATAATGAATCCAATGTGTATGCAAATATGTGCTGCACAAAAATTTTTCCACTCTCATCCAGCACAATACCTTGAAATAATCTTTGCCCCAAGTAAGACACAATTAGAGGAGAAGAGTTAGAAAATCTGTGAATACATATCTGTACTGGAAAATGTTCAGGAGTTCACAACCTTGGAGGTGGTAGAGTAGTTTCCAAAAGTAAGGGACACGGGTTGATAGACCCAACCTGATCTTTTATTAAAATTGGGAGCCATCTTCCCACAAAGCCATAAAAAGTTAATTTTGGCTTTACTATAAATAACTGCAAATTCTGAACCTGCTTGGAATGCCTGCCCGTGCCTTGAATTCACCCATGCTTGACTCTCTGACCAGATAGCAGCCCTCGCTGAAACTTTAGTGACACATCATAAATTTTGGCCTTCGCTGGCCAGACAACAAACCTCTCTGAGGCTCCATTTGTCCTCATAATTTCTGATATTGGGGCCACCAAAATAAATAAATAAATAAATAAATAAATAAATAAATAAATAAATAAATAAACTACCATTTGTGTGATGCTTGTCAAAGTTCTGTTATCTGTAACCCCCATTTTGTGTAACTTTCTGGGCTATATAGCTGTGCTGTAGGAAAGGCGGGGTTGCTGTCTTGTTCTTGCCGTTTTGGGAAGGAGAGGCAGCCCAGCTGGTTTACATAATAAGCTTGCCTCAATTTGATTTTAGTTGGAGTCAGTGTTCTTTTTTTGCGTCCTCATCTAACCTTTTTGAGTTCCCCAGCAAGATGACCCTGCAGACCAGATCACAAAACCAGACTGCTGGAAATTCTGAATCTGGCCTTCCCTCCAGGGCTCCAGGCTGGAGAGCCCCTCTAGGGGGTGAACATCTTGAGATGTTCCAAGGTCATGGAGTGAGCGTTCGGTCCCAGGAGCACTGCGGTGAACCACCACACTAATACTATTAGCAATCACCTGGTGGAGGAGGCCTCAATAATTAAGTGGCACCTTTATAACATCTGATATCCGTTTAAGGGAGATCTGTTCTGATGACATAGAGGTGTCCTGGAGAGGGTCATATATACTCGTTTTCGGGATAGTAATGAGAATCGTTCTGTCCTCTTTTCTGTTCTGTAGGGAATTCTTCTGGAATGGTAGAGAGGTGATGACTGGCATGTACGCGGCCCTACTTCGGAGCTTTAGCAAGACGTTGCATGCTCCTATGTTTTTCTGTTTCAAGTCCGGGTTTCTGTATTTTGTGTTTTGTTCTGTGTTCTATATGTTTTTCTTGTTTGTTTTGTGTGTTTTGTTCTGTGATTTCTGTGGTAAAAACATAAGTATATTGGACGTGAAAATGGGTAACAAAGAAAGTAAGCCTGATATTTCTTCGGACTCTTTTTTAAGGAACTGCGATGAACTTTACCCCCCTTTGTTAAGCAGGATGAGAGAAGCTCCTAGCTGGCTGCCTGGAGTACACCCACTGCAGAGGGCAATGCCTGCTGGGGACCTAAGAACTGAGTATCTCCCAGGTTAACAAGTGAAACTCCATTAAAACCCCTTGTCCCTCCAGATCAAGAGAGTCACAACCTCTGGGCAGGGTCCCCTGTGTTTCTTCTTTGTTACCAAAGAAATAAACCTCCCTTTTTCTTTTTCTAAAAACCTTGTCCTCATTATTAAATTGGCATTAATTGGCTTCAAGGTCAGGAGCCGAACTTTAACTTACAAATTTTGATAAATCCCTCCCCCGCCCCCCCCTTCCCAGAACATTTTTAGAGCTGACTATTGAAATGTTACTAGATGGAACATGCTTGGGGTGGAACCGAACCAGAGGAGATAATCCTGTAAGTAAAAGGAGGGACTGAGGGACTCCCAGCAGCTGCTGAAGCCCTGTTACTTCAGGGAATTCCCTCATTCCTTCCCTGCACTGTAAGGATTATGCCACCTCTGTCTTGTTAAAAAAGAGAAAAAGAAAAAGGGGACACTAAATGCATTAAAGTCACCATGGAGACCCTTGATTGTACATTTCAGGTTGCCCCTCTGTTAAAACATGTGCATCCCCCCTTGTGGACATCTATGTTGCCACTGGTGTAGGAGATTTTTTTCTTATCTCCTATGCTTTAAAGGATTCTGTCTGACAGCCATAGTCTGGACCTTCTTTCTATCTGTCTTGTGTCTTTGTTTCAGGCCCTTTAAGACATGTGCAATAATGTGTTGATATTATAAATTGTTTCTTGGGAATGATCTTAGCTGAATGTGTGTCTAAATGATGATGATTTCTTGTAACAATCTGGTATCTGAATGGGTTTTTGAAGCATTGCAAAATCTTGCAGTTAAAAGTCAGGTTTAGGTAATTGTTTAGTTTATGATTTAAGATAATTCATGCCAGAGAACTTAAATACTTAGGATGGAAAAATAAAGAACTCTACTTCCAAGTTGGCAAGTAACTTCCCAATCATTCAGTCTTTTTTTTTCACCAATTTTGAATTGGGTCGCCTGGAAAAGTGTCACTGTGTGTTCGAGAGCATTAATCTGGACAAGGATTTTAAATCATAGTATGATATCTGTTGACAAAACAAGATGTAAAAATATAAAATTTTGTGAATTTTATCTTAAACTTGTACCATAATTTTCAACATCCTAAACTGACAATAATGGTTAAAATGCCTTAGGCCTGAGGTGTCTTCTCAGAAAAGCAGTTTTTTCCTGATCCTTTCAGACCTCAGCCATGACTTATTTTGAAAGGCAAATGAAAGAACCCTGCAAGCTTAGTAGGAGTCTGATCTGAGGCCTAAGAGAAAAAAAGGTAAATTGTATGGTATTTACTAATTACTGGCCAGTCATTTTTTCTAGGACTCTTATTTTTTTCCTTAGATACTTTATATTTTTGAGCTCATGATTTTGATCATACAGACCTAGGTTAATGTTTTTCTGATCAGTACTATCTTTGACCAACTGTGGACTTTTTGAAACATTGCAATGGAGATTTCACCTGTGAAAAGCTACAAGGCCTTTACTATTATTATGTGTGCTCAATTTTGTTATGTGTTGTATGTCTATATATACATATGTCCATATATTTTATATATGATACACAAATTAACATATATAAGGAGTACTCATAAAAAACAAACACTCATAAAAACAAATTTTAAAAAGTGGATCTAAAGATCTTCAATTTACGTGATTTAAATGGTTCAATTAAATTTTATAAACAGATAAAAATAAATGTCTTTAAATTTAAGCTTTCAAGTTTTTCTAGGTATTCAAAAATCTAATAAAATATTAATATCTACAAAATGTCTAAAATGCCTTGGTTCTAGGACTTTTCCTTCAACTTAAAAATGGTTTACACTCTTCAATACATGTATCTAATATTTTGATAAATAAGTAAAGTAAATTTGATATGGGATTACTCATTCACGAGTACTTTTGTTAGATATTTGATTGACTTACTAACTCTGTATAAGTTTGACTAAAGTCTGTAAAAGATTGTAAAAATCAATCATGTGTTAAAGAGACAAAAATTTCTTAAAACATAAGTTTACCCATAACATTGTGTTTATTAAGTTTTATTTTTTCTTGTGCAAGCAACCATAGAAATTAAACAACTGATTAAATTAGAACTGTTATTTTAGAGCACTGTACTGCCATTTCTTTAAAAGATAAACTTGGTTAATGTAGAAACATCAATGTAATTGTGATACTACTAATGTGCTCATATCTTACAGGTATGCAAGTCTGTAAGGTAAAAATTTTAAAAGAGCATTATATCTAGCTGGTGTTCTGAAGTTTTATGATAAAAAATATATTGGGAATTTATTCACCTGTTATCAATAAGATATGTAAAGTTTTATCTTACTTTCTACATTGGGGAACAATTTAAATGTACTTTATGTTAATGAGAGCCTAATCTATGTAAAGGTTAAAAACTTTCAGCATTTCTTTAATTCATATTTTTAAAGTGATATTATATGGTGTTAGCTAATGTTCATGTGACCTCAAACAATTTATGTAAACTTTTTAAAATAATACTTAAAAAATAAAGATCAGCTTTAGAACTAAAACACTTAAGATTTATAAAGAGCCCTGCCTTACCTGAGATAAGGCTGTGTGTCCCATCTTATTTCATGTGAGAATGACTACAAAAGCAGTAGGTCAGATTTTATTTCTTTAAAGTTATGTTAAAAGTTCTTTTTTAATGTCAAGATTCCTAGGATCTCAAACAGGGGATATAATGTATGACTCAGCCAAAAAATTCAGGGTAGCTATTACACGAACTAAGTATTTTTACTGTTGTTAAAAAATTTTATTTTGTAATTTTCTTATATGTGATCTAAAGATTCCCTGTTAGTGTTCTAAAGAAGTGTTGCTTCAAGAACAAAACTTGGGTTAATTTCAGAGATTAAGTTATCACCTACAAGACAGACAGAATAATACAGATCCCAATTAATAAAAAGATAAATAGTTACAAAGTTATAGACATTAAAGCCTAGTGCTCTTAATATAAGGCTGTTAAAATTTATTTGATGGATGTTTAAGATTAGGATTTTAAATTAAAATTAAATGAAAAGGGCAAAGGAAACCAATATTTGGCTCTTGCCCTCTGAGTCAGTCTGAATCCAGGGAACAGGGGACTTCTCTAAAGAGTTTTGCAACTCTGGGCCATATAAACTCCCCATCAGGGAGATTAATGAGACCACTGGAGAACAGAAAGCCAATCAGTGCATTTGCTATGAAGAGGAGAGTCATCAGAGAAGGAAGAAATCCCTGATGCTTCCGAGGGAAGGCACATGGTCAAGCAAGACCTGGACCCACCTAGCGCAAATGGCTCTAGCAGAACTGAGAAAGTGCTCTCAAGTTTACCCAGTTTATGACTCCCATAAAAGCTCACCTGACTGTTAACAATAGATAGAAACAAAAGTCAGTTTGAATGCTTCATCTTAAACACTTAGCAAAGACAGTGAAAACCAAAATACAGCCATTCCTGGGCATTTTGAATAATAATAATAATAATAATAATAATAATAATAATAATAATAATAATAATAACAATAATAATAATATTTTAAGGTACACACTTTATGTTAGCCTCCCAAAATAAGTAAGACTGGAGGCTACAAAGAAGGATTCTCTGACAGGAATGCCTGATACTTATTAAAAGAGACTATCAAGAAGAGCTGCCAGAGGCAGAAATTTTCAGTTTAAGGCCTAAAGATATTCCTAAACTACACAGGTAAGCTTGGTGTTTGCTAGTACGATTATCCAGTCCTGAGTATCAAAATTAAAGGTTTCTCTATTAGACACAGAGGTCATACTGGTAAAAGGATTTTGCAAGATCAGATGACACTAAATTATTAAACTATATCTTATGGGGAGGGACAACTCTAATACTAAAAGTTAAATATTAAATTGACAGTCTTGATAACTGGGGATATTAAAGACTGGTGAGGGAACTTCTATACAGTGACATGTTCCAGCTGCTGCAACATTTATTCAGTACTCATGGTTTTTGTTTCTCTCATGGAAGAATCCATCCCCAGATGACTTTACAACCTGTTCTTCCCCAACCTAACTGACTTCTAAAAGGCAACTCATGTCCCTCAACTACTTCTAAAAGGCAACTCATGTCTCTCACACCATGCCTACTCACGTCATCCTCTCTCAGCTCAGAAGAAGCCAAAATGGGTGACGCCTCTCTTCTTACAACAATGGAGCCAAATATAAATAGACTATCAATATAAGTAATTAATTAAGTCAGGTAAAATCAGGGAGACTGGTTTTTTGTGAGTTCTAAAAATTTGGAGACTTTTACCTGAGGGATTAAAATTTCCTCAGTGCTCTACCCCTAATCTATCAAAGATTTGAAAGGGACACAGAGAAAAGGGGGGAATGATAGACCCAACCTGATCTTTTATTAAAATTGGGAGCCATCTTGCCACAAAGCCATGAAAAGATAATTTTGGCTTTACCATAAATTACTGAAAATTCTGAACCTGCTTGGAATGCCTGCCAGTGCTTTGAACTGAGCCATGTCTGGCTCTCCGACCTGATAGCAGCCCTCTCTGAAACTTTAGTGACATATCATAAATATTTGCCTTCCCTGGCCAGACAACAACCCTCTCTGAGGCTCTAATGGTCCTCATAAATTCTGATGTAGGGACAGCAAAAAAATATATATATAAACTACCATTAGTGTGATGCTTGTCAGAGTTCTGTTATCTGTAATGCCCATTTTGTGTAAATTTCTGGTCCATGAAGCTGGGCTGTAGGAAAGCTGGGGTTGCTGTCTTGTTCCCGCCATTTTGGGAGGGAGAGGCAGCATGGCCAGTGGAAATAATAAGCTTAATTTAATTTAATTTTTATTGGTGTCAGTGGTCTGCTCTTGTGTCCAGATCTAACAGGAAAACACTCCAAAAACATGGAGCTCTGCCGGCCTAAAGACTTCTTGAGACACTTCCTCTGAGGTTGGGCACTTGAAATATATGTTGTTGTAAGGACCTTTAGCTTCCTTTCTTGTGGGACCATAAAAGCTGGGTCTGCATCTATGTGACCTGGAGGACATGGTTTCTTATATTCTAATGAACATGAGGCAGCAGTGCTGAATTTTCTCTTTGTAGGTAAACTGTGGCCACTGGGTCCTAAGTGTCTCCCCGTGTGGACTGTGAAGACATTTTGTCATCCTCCACTTTTAGTGGTGTTTCTTGCTGATGCACTGCGATTTTGGTATTTGCTTCACGAAATACAATGAGTTCAACTGGGACCCAGTGCTGGAGGGAGTTCTGTCACGTGTGGTGGGTCAGAGTCTGCAGGAGAATGCACCAACCAGGCTTCTATCCCACAGAGCTTGCCCCCTTGTCCATAGCAATCTGACTCTGAAATTTGCCCTGAAACCTCTCCATATAAAAAGATGCCTTTGCATAGAAGGGCCTGCTGGCTGCACCATGTCACTCACAAGCCATTTGGAAGGCAATGGCAAATCCTCATGGCCACACCACAGATGTATTATCACACACCTGCCCACCACTGCAATAGGCCCACTACTCTGCAGGCTCCAACTTACTGGCATCTTTGTTCTACACCATTTTCATGAAACCCAGACAATCTAGGAATTCTATGGTACACTCATGATCAGCAACAAGACATCCAAAGGCTCTTCAGTGCCACCTGGTTAAGGGAATATTAAAAATTTCATGGTATTTAACTAGCAATTTTTCATGGATGAAGTTGGAGGCACTGTGGGTTTCAGTTAATTCAGGAACCATAAAATGGTGAAGAAGGTCATTTCAATGAAAGCTGTGGAATACTCTCACAGGCAAGTCTTCCCATAGAGTGGCCAAAAGCTCATATGCATCCAGGCCCATTGAGGTCTACAATGTGACATCCATGGGTGTTTTGACTCTCAACTATGGATGCCTAATCTTTCAGAAAAAAATCATGTGATATCCTGGCTTAGATTCTCAGGCTCTGTGGAAAACCACCCTGGTCCTTGATCTCAGTTTCCAAGGGGGAATCCCATGCATGGCCTCCTAAAATCCGAACACAATTCATGGCAATGTTTCTCTGAGATCAGTTCCAGAACTCAGACTCTAAAGGAATGACACCAGAGTTCAAGCCCAGGTAGACCCAGTCATCACTTCCAACCGCCACACAAATCACCACAATTAAAACCAAAACACTCCCACAAACCCCTCATCTTTTTCCATATAGACACTCATCATAACCTGTGGCTGGAGTTTTCCATGAGGGACTCATCCCAAGACAGTGTACAAAATAACCTTCCTAGCCCCTAATTTGCCTAAAGTCAGGGTTGCCTGGACACCCTTCCTGAGAACCAGGAGTGACCATAGGCCTGACGTAAATACTGCTCTGCTTCTCCAATTTGAGGCCTACTGACTGTCGGGTTTAGATTTTTTATCTGAATTGGAGTCATGAAAAAACCCAAGCACCTAAAGACTAGCCACTGCAGAGTTTTGAAGAACTCATTTGACACAAAGAATCCCTATTCTCACTAGATGGATGTCAGAAACCTTATAGAGGAAGGCGAGAGACTTCATCCACAAAGACTGCTTTTGGGGCCATTTTGGTTTTGGAAGCACACATGGAATCTTTCTTTAGATCCATCAGGTGCTGAGAATATAAGCCACAGCCTCACACATGGCCAAGAGGCTGATTAACAAACATCCCTTTCCAAAGCAATTAAGCAAAGAGCTACAGGTGATGCCCATTAATTTCCATTTGAAAACAGTTTTCTTCAGGCGTCCCAAAGGGGTGGCCTGAGGCAAAGACCTTCCTGACATTCAGGGCAACAGAACAATAGGTAAGCAAATGGCCCAAAGCAGGGTTTCTCCACTTAGACTTTTTTGGTCACACTGATATCTGAGTTTTCTGATATTCCCCCAATCCCTTAAGCTATCCAGTACATGGCCATATCACAGAGCTTGGAGATGGTGCATATATTGGACACAAAACCATGAGCCTATTCTGGAGAGTGGCCCAAATTCAGGAAGAAAACAGGAACTTAGGAAGATAGTAGGTGTTACCCATCCATAAGGCAAGCCAAAGTCCATTCATTAATTGGGCAGTATGAATGCTGTGAAGCTTTCTACTAGACAGGACACATCCATTGATGCATTCTCTTCTCTAATGTCTACAACCACGAACACAGTGGGACACACAGACATAGAAACACTCATCTTTTCAAACGACTTACTAGAAACCGTCCCCTCCAAACCAAACAAACCGCCTTTCCTCCCTATTCTCGGAACATGAGACAAAACCATAAACTCCCACCCACACCCACAAAGTCATGTCCTTCCCTCAAGTAGGTCTGTGACTATCCGGAGTATCCTCTGACTGGTGGGCCTTAGTATGTTTTCCGGAAATGGCCTGTCCTGTCTCAGATCTGGTCTCCTTGGTCAACTCTGTGAAGTTGTCAGGTCCCAGTGGTGAGCCACTACCTGCTTTCTGAGGAAAGGGCCCTCTTCAGAGCTCTTCTGGCATTTGGCCATCCTCACATCAGTAGGTACCAAGAAAGACGGACACTGTCCTTGGTAAATCCAAACAAGTGTGCCTACTGGAACTGGAACTGAGAGTGGCTCTGAGTGCCTGGCTTACTGGACCCCAAGTTCAGAGAGTTCTTTTCCCAAGGAAGTGAGGTAGGTGACTTCCTTCAGGAACTGAATGAGGTCACTGCCTTGGCAACCACATTGTCCTAAGAGTTGCTTCCAAGGTTCCCATGAGATGGAGGCTGCCCCTACTTCCTGTGACACTTTCACAAGTTCAAATAGTGTATCCACCCTACTCACCTGGGAATAGCTCTCCACACAGGCCTGGTTTGTTCCATCCTCTTTACATTAAGATCAGAGAGGCTGATTCAGACACAACCCTTCATCCTGCCCAGGTTGTTTGCCATGGAAGATGACTTTTGCTCTCTTAGGTCCTTCATAGCTGCCTACATCTTCTCCAGGGATAATTTCTGCATGGACTTTTGAGGTTCCCAGCAGGTGGAAGATTCCCTACATTCCTGTATTGTAAGACCAACTCTGTCCCTGATCTTCTGTAAAGTTATATTGAGTGAACAGTGTATGGTTAGGGTTAATAACATGTTTGATTTATGTTAGTAATCATTCTGCAGAATGAAAAATGGTATTGGGAACCTGCCTTGTTAATAAGAATATAGAGGTGAAATATAAGTATGAAAACAGAAATCTAGGTAAAATCTGAAGCCCAGAAGTGCATTTGGCCCTTGATTGGGATACTTACCTTTGAATTATGTTCTGCACAGGTGTCTCAGATAATTCAACATACAGCATCATAGGACCTTGTATCTTGGATGATTGAATGTCGAAGAGAACATCCAGTCAAAAAGGGATAGTCAGTAGGATTAGGAAGATAATCGGTAGGTTTAGAAGGAAGAGTTAGTATAGGATTGATACCAAAAGTTTTTTAGCAATAGGGTTTCGGGTAGAGAGTGAATGTATATGTCAGCCCATGTGAAGAGTCAATCACAATGATGAACTGGGATAAATATGTAGGAAAGCAGAAATCAATAGAGACATTAGGAATTCAGCCAAAGTATAAAGTGAGTGATAGAATTAGATATTTTGAACAGGGTTGAGGTTGAATAGAAAATCTTAGGAAGAAACAAATATGTAGTCACCAATACGATTGATATTTGAGAGCATTAGGCAACCTGGACATGGATGTTTTTAGTAATCCATGTTCACTTTCCTTTTAGGCTTTGGTGAAAGGTGAATAAAATATGTACTTGTCACTTCCTATTTTTCTGTATGCTTAACAAAACACTGTTGAAATCTTGAGAACTGTTTGCCAATCCTGTTCCCAGAATGTGTTGTCCCCTACTGCCAAACTGCAGAATTTACTCTCTCACCCATTTGCTCGCAAACCGACCAGTCGCCCGGACCCATCAATAAACTTCCCTCCCTGTCCTCTCCATGGAAAGAATATAAGCTCTGCTTAAGCTCTTTCAGGGCTCTCTGCTCTATTCAAGTGAGGTCTGAGCCCCAGCATGCTGGACTCCCAATTAACCCTTTACTATTGCATGAGACAGTCTCTTGGTGGTCTCTTCCTCCAATGCTTGCCAGAACTTCACATCTGAAACACCCAGCAAGATCCATCAGTGGTGTACGAAAGACTCCCAACAAGGTCCTATCAGGATAAGTAAGGTACCTCTTTCGTGTTTCAGGTTTCAGGTTAGGGCTTTGCAAAATGGCTATCGGTGATGAGCGTGAGCTCTCTCAGATGCTGGCTGACAGACATGCCACAGAGCCACAGGTCACGTTCCTAGGGGATGCCCCAGAGGATTCGGAAAATAGAGGAACAATAGTATCCTTGACTCAGTGATTTTTTTGTTTCGGATTCGGTTTTGCCAGCACATCAGGTTTTGCTGGCTAATCAGTCCTGGTCTCAGTATTGGACGTCAATTGCCTGTATTTATTGCCTTGTTTTGTCTGTGTTGTGTGTCATTGCTTTCACTGTTTGTATATCTTTCATTATGGGACAGAGCACTTCAATGCCTCTGTCCCTGACTCTTGTTCAGTGGACCAAATTCCGCTTAAGGGCTCAGAATCTTTCTATTTCAGTATAACGCCTGAACTGGCAGACTCTCCATGCCTCAAAATGACCCACCTTTGGAGTCGGATGGCCCCTGAAGGAACTTTCTACTCCCCACTAATTCAGAAAGTCAGAAATATTGTCTTTCAACTGGGGCCACATAGCCATCCAGATCAACAGCCATATATCTTAACTATGCAGGACCTCTGCAAATCTCCTCCTCCATTTGTGAAGGCTTTCCTTGTCCCTGCCCCCGCTCCTCCACCTTCCCCCATGATTCTATCTCTCAAACCCTCTGCTCCTCCTCCTCCACCCTTTGTTCTTCCTGAGTCTCAAGACTCAACTAGACTCTCCGCCCCCTCCTTATCCCCTACCCTCTTCCCCCAACACCCAACACCCTCTAAGTGATTCCCTTGCTGCTGACTCAGCCTCTCCGCCATTGGAGGAAGCTAGGCCGGCCCAGCGCCCTCCAGATTACTACCCGGCAGCACACAAAGCCACTCCTTCCCTGGACAAAGCTGGCCCGGGTAAAAGAACTCAAAGTACTTGCCGGCGTTGTCACACCTGCCTACTTGGGATGACTGCCAACAACTCCTACAGACTCTCTTCATGACAGAGGAACGAGAGGAAAACCTCCTGGAAGGTAAAAAAAAATATCCTTGGACAAGATGGGTGACCGACACATCTTCCCACATAATCAAAGCCGGCTTCCCATTGAACCAACCCAACTGGGACACCAACACGTTTGAAGGTAGGGAGCATCTGTCCACTTATTGATGGGCTCTAATAGCGGGTCTCCAAGCAGCCGCTAAGGTGACCAACTAATTGGGCCAAGGTTAGAGAGATTATTCAAGGGCCTGATAAATCTCCCTCTATGTTTCTAGAGAGAATTATGGAGGCATATAGGAGATATACTCCTTTTGATCCTCAGGCAGAGGATCAAAAGCCATCTGTCATGATGGCCTTCATTGGGCAAGCTGCCCTGGATATTAAAAGAAAGTTACAATGCGTAGATAGATTACAAGATATGACTTTGAGAGATTTAGTCAGAGAAGCCTAAAAAGTAAACTATAAGAGATAAACTGAGGAAGAGAAGGAACAAAGGAGGAAGAAAGAAAGGGAGCAAAGAGAGGATGCGAGAAGCAAAAGATAGACTAATGCATTGACTAAGGTCCTGGTCACAACAAAAAATAGGACAGAAATTAAGAAACAGGGATACAGGAAGGGATACCTGGGCCCACGCCAAAAGCCACCCCTGGCCTCAGATCAATGTGCCTACTCAAAAGAAAAAGGACACTGCGCCAAAAAGAGCCCTAGAAAGAGACAGCCACACCAGCCAGACATTCTGACTCTGGAGGATGACTAAGAAAGTCGGGGCTCAGATCCTCTTCCCGAGCTCAGGGTAACTTTTGAAGTGGAGGGGACCCCAGTACACTTTGAAGTGGATACAGGGGCAGTATTCTCGGCCCTTAAAGCCCCATTGGGCTCTCCATCAAATAAAAGGTCTCTATTTCAAGGGGCTAATGGCAGTAAATATCGGGCATAGACAACTAAGAGGAACATGGACCTGGGGAAAAGAAAAATCCATCACTCCTTCCTAGTAATCCCAAGATGCCCGGCCCCATTAATGGGCCGAGATCTGCTCACCAAGCTCTGGGCCAGAATAACTTTTAACCCTGAAGGCCCCCAAGTGAAAATTATAAATCCTTCAGTAAAAACTCCTATAGTCACAGCTTTAACTGTCAGTAGAAGATGAACATCAACTCTTCACACCCCACAAGACTGATCAAACAGGAAAGTTACCCCAGAATTGTATAACATATTACCCAGATGCCTGGACAAAAACTGCTGGCTTAGGCCTACCCATTAAAAAACCTCCAATAACAGTGGAGTTAAAAACCTCAGCCTCTCCAATCAATGTCAAAAAATATACTCTGGGAAAAAATCTAAAGATGGGATAAGGCCCCATACTCAGAAATATCTGGTCTTAGGGGTCCTAAGGCCCTGTTAATCAGCCTGCAACACTCCCCTGCTACCATTAAAAAATGCCAGGAACCGGGGACTATCACCCCGTTAAAGACCTACGAGAGATCAACAACAGAGTGCAGGACATTCACCCCATGGTACCTAATCTGTGCAATCTGCCTAGCACTCTGAACACTGAACAGAAATGGTATACTGTTCTGTACTTAAAAGATGCTTTATTTTGCTTGCCTTTGCATAAAGATAGTCAGTTGCTGTTTGTTTTCGAGTGGGTAGACCCAGAAACCGGAACATCTGGTCAACTAACTTGGACTAGACTCGAACAAGGGTTCAGAAACTCCCCCACTCTCTTTGATGAAGCTCTCCACAGAGATCTCAACAACTTCAGAACTCCATACCCTGCTTCAACATGTGGATGGCCTGCTACTGGCTGCCAACACCAAGGAAAACTGTCAATCTGGGACCCAAGCACTATTATCTGAGGTTGCTAAACTGGCATATAGAGCTTCTGCCAAAAAGGCCCAAATTTGCCAGCATGAAGTAATCTTCCTGGGATATTCACTTAGGGGCGGTAAAGGATGGCTCACTGAGCAAAGAAAACAAACTGTTGTGCAGATACCACACAGATCTAACAGCAGACAACTCAGAGAGTTTCTTGGGACTGCTGGCTTTTGCAGGTTATGGATACGTGGGTTTGCATAATTAGCTGCTCCTTAATACCCGGTGCTAAAGGGAGATGCCCATTTCCAATGAACCCCTGAGAACCAGGATGCTTTTGATAACACCTAAGGACTCTGACACTGAACGCCTCAACTTCACTGAGCTCAGCCTGCAATTTCAGAACGCCCTACACTAAGTTAAAAATGTATATCAACTCACTCACCTTGGTTCAAAGAAATTGCAGGCATTCCTGAAGTATCAAGAACAGAGTTTTCCACTAACCAATTCACAGAGAAAGGGAAGAACTGAATGGGTAACAAGAGCCTGTCGGGTTTGTCAATTGGTTAATGCTTACACTTCCAAGCTTCTTGCAGGAAAGCACCTATGAGGAACCAGACCAGGACAATTCTGGGAATTGGGAAGTTGACTTTACTGAAATTAAGCCAGCAATGTATGGACTTAAATATCTCCTAGTCTTTGTAGATACATTTTCAGGATGGATTGAAGCCTCCCCAACAAAAAAAAAAAAAAAAAGAAAAGAAAAAAAAAAACAGTGCAAATTGTGGTCAAAAAGATCCTGAAAGATATTTTTCCAAGATTCTGCCTGCCTAAGGTAATATGGGTCTGATAATGGACCGGCGTTCATGGCCCAGGTAAGTCAGGGGTTAGCCAGAATCCTGGGGATTTATTGGAAGTTACATTGTGCTTATAGACCCCAGAGCTCAGGACAGGTAAAAAAAATAAAAAGAACCACTAAAGTGACCTTAACGAAAGTAAGCTTAGAAACTGGCATAAAAGATTGGACTATGCTCCTGCCTTATGCACTGTTTCATGCAAGAAATACTCCCTCTGTTTCTTTGTCTAACCTCACCCCCTATGAAATTCTCTATGGTGCCCCTGCTCCAGTAAGGGACCTAACCCCAACTCTAAGACCTAACGATCCCTTTCACACCCCCTTGCTTGACAGACTTAAAGCTCTTGAAAGAACTCAGCGATACTTGTTGAAACAGCTGGCCCCTTCCTACCAACCAGGGTATGATGGGACTCTACATCAATATCAAGTAAGAGACCTCATCTACTAAAGACGACATCAGGTGTCATCCCTGAAACCCCGGTGGAAAGGACCATACCAGGTGCTACTTATAACACCTACAGTTGTAAAGGTAGACGGAATCACTTCCTGGATCAATGCCTCTCATCTCAAGCCTGCGCCATGTCCCCACTCATGCTGGAAGCTGGAAAAGACTGGTAACCCTTTCAAACTGTGTGTTCGCCATGTGGATAAGGCTATTGACTCTCCCCTTTGCCACCAGTAGTCCTAACCATCATCAGCCCGTTCAGCAGCGATGTCTGATCACAAATCCTACTAGACAACAAGTATGGTGTACCTCGAATACAGCCCCTTGAGGGACCTGGTGGCTATCCCTCCACCCAGACATTTGTCAGCTGCCTATAGGTCTTTCATATTGGGATAGCCCTGATGAACAGGATTCCACTAAAATTCCATTAAATCCCTTTCGTACCATAGGTAATGGAAACCAACATTATGGATGTAGGGACACATGAGCCAGATGCACTTTGGCTAGCCTAGATTACTATGTTTGCCCGGTGGACTATCAAATCCACAAACAGCCATGGCTGTGTGAGGAAAAGCCGACTTCTTCTGTAAGTCATGGCGATGTGAGCATACAGGGGCTGCCTGCTGGAACCCAAACTCCTCATCAAATTCAGTACACAGCATTGGCCATATTACCAATTAGACAACCAAAATCCATGTCCCCCAGAGGGGTATCTAGATCCTCAAATTATGCATGGACTTTTTAACTTCGGCAAGTGCTCAAAAGGGTTGAAGGAAATTCCCCTATGTGCAGGCCTTTTTCCTCCTTTGCTCAGATCATGAACTATGCTTCTCTAATAGATCCTCACCCTCAGATTTCTGCTCCTGACTCTCTGCTGTCACTTCCACATCAGGAATTTGATTTCTCCCCTCCAATTACTAGATCAAAAACCCAAACCTCTACCCTTTCTCAGACCATTGCCCCCTTGCTGAGGTAGCAGGTACTTAGGTACCCCTAAACCCACACACTTCTCTATTCTCCTGTCCGTGCCCGCAATGGGTCCCAACAGGTCCTCTTACCAGCTAACCCAAACCTCAAACCAGCTGAGAAGAGCCCTCAGACCCCTATCCAAGATGTAATGAAAATTGCCTTTAAAGTTGCATTGTCAACACTGAATACAGGTTACTAAGAATTTAAAATCCCTCACAGGCTTTTTGAGATACTCACACCCATCTTCCCCTCTGCTCTACTTGCTCTACTGCTCAAGTTTTTTTGCTAGCAAAATCCCAAACCCCTTTCCCATTATTCTTTTAATCTCTCCTTTCTGATTCTCAGATCCACGGAGCTGCTCTCACCCCCTGCCTTCCACTCTTCCCCCTCTGTACCAAGACCACAGAAAATTCTTAAGTGACCTTCTCCAGAAGTCTTCACCATGACTGACTTTAGGACTTTCAGCAAAAGTATCCCTATGAAAGAGTTCAATGTAGATAAACTTCCTCTTTTCTTGTGCCCTGTTCTAGTTGCCACTGGCTGGAAAAATCAGCACTCCTAAGCTAGACACCCCTTACTAGTTTTTCACAAAATATGTGAACAAGGCCTCTGGCCTTGAGCTGGAGCTTCACAGAGATTGCTACATTTGTAAGATAAAGAAGTTACCAACTGGGCTCCATTTTAACAGCTGGCAGGGAGAAAAATAAAGAGAAGACAAAAGCTCTCCCCCTCCCAGGTGTCCTTAAAAAGTTAACTTGCCAAAAATAGAAGAAATAAAACAGAAAAAAAATGCTTTTTGTGAACTTCTGCAGACTGTGATCTTCTGAGCCCATTCCCTTACATGTTGGGTACAAAATTCTGAAACAACCTAAACTTGGGGTTCAGAGGATTAATTGATTACAACAGAAGCAATGCTCTCTACATCCTTTTGCAACCAAATAGGACTGCTTCCCTAGCTTCGGTGCTATCTTAGGTGCCTTTCCTTGTCTGTCCCTACAACAGTATAATTCTATATACTTAATTATTGTTTATGTGTTCATAAAATGGTCAACAGATGTGATTAATTATGTAATGGTGCAGATGTTTCCCAGAGTGCTCTATCATGACACAGGTTCATTTAAAGATCAAATAGGGGGGCATAAAACCCGGTTCCACTGGAAACCTGTATCCCTCACTTTAGCCATCCTATTTGGAATAGGAGTTGCTGCAGGGGTGGGCACAGGAACCACTGCCCTAGTCCATGGGACACAACAAATGACTCAATGAGAAGCAGCAATAGACCAAAGCTTAAGATATTAAAAACCTCAATGCCAGCTTTACAGGAATCTTTAACCTCTCTCTCCGAAGTAGTTTCACAGAACAGGTGACGGTTGGACATCCTCTTCATGAGAGAGGGGGCCTTTGTGCTCCAATGAGGGAAGAATGTATTTTTTTTTAATGCCGACAATACTGGAGTTGTAAAAGAATCTATGAGTAAATTAAGAAAACGCCTTGAAGAGCGTCAACGAGAGACAGAGGCTGAAAAAGCGTGGTTTGAGTCTTGGTTCACACAGTCCCTGGAGTTAACTACGCTTTTATCTGCCTTGGCCAGTCCATTAATAATCCACATATTATTGCTAACTTTAGGGCCCTGTTTACTCAACCGTGTAGTTTTCTTTCTCCAAGTTCAAATTGGACAAGTTAAACTTATGGTAATCAGACAACAATATACCTCACTAGCAGACATAAAATGTGACACCCCCCAATGATCATTTTTTTGATTAAAAGTAACCAGAACAAGAAGTGGGGAATGAAAGGTTTATTAAATAGTTACTTGTCACTTCCTGTTTTTCTGTATGCTTAACAAAACACTGTTTAAATCTTGAGAACTGTTTGCTAATTTTGTTCCCAGAATGTGTTGTCCCCAACTGCCAAACTGCAGAATGTACTCCCTCACACATTTGCAAGCAAACCGCCCAATCACCCTGACCCATCAATAAACTTCACACCCTGCCTTCTCCAAAGAAAGTATATAAGCTCTGCTTAAGCTGTTCTCAGGGCTCTCTGCTAAATTCAAGTGAGCAATGAGCTGCAGCATGCTGGACCCCCAATACACACTTTGCTGTTGCATGAGACAGTCTCTTGGTGGTCTCTTCCTAAAATGCTCGCTCGACCATTCCATTGGTACAATCATTAGTGTGACCTTTGCTTTTTGTGTCCAGAATATTACTGTGATAAAATGTATATGTAGGTCAGGTGACATGAGTATTTCTTCCACCATTTCTGGGAGGAATATTTTGAAGACCTATAAATTAGTATTGGGGTTATAAAGACGTGTACCCTGTGTCTATGAATATAGAGATAATGCATGAATAGACAATACTGTGTTTAAATAATATAACGGGTTCCACTTTAAATAATGGATTGAATTGATATCTGAAAATATATAAATCATTTATTGATATACAATCATTCATTCCAACCAGTTATACATCTAATGGTAATATTAGGCTTATGGTTCATTATCTAGAGTGTGTGATATTTCCTTCAAAAGTAATTATGGAAATCAAAAATAATGTGTTTGGAAAGAATTCTCATGAAAAGACCAGTTAAGAAACATGGAGAAATATATGTGTTCTGAAGTAGAAAGTGATTGAAAGTGAAACAAATGCCAATAAAATTGCAAACTTTTGGATGAAATATATATCCAATGATGTGAATAAACTAAAGAAATAGTAATGTACAAGTGTTGAAAAAATGAACTTCAAAATACATATCGTGTCCCATAGGAGTCTACTTGCATTGATGTTAAACTGAGTCAGTTACTGTAGAAATATTAGGATTTGTATTCACCATTCACTTAAGTTAGTTTTCAGTGTTGGAAACAAATAGGTATTCCAGGTTGATGAATATTTCTGAAAATAATCTTGTGAAAAGATTATTATAAATCCACATACATGAATATGAATGAATTTAGGAAATGTATAATAAGACATATATATTTCATATTTTGAAAAATCTGGAGAGTATATATATATATATATATATATATATATATACACACAGAGATATTAAAAATTAGCACTATATGCCAATTTAAATTCACCATGAAATATATATCATCCACAGATCAAAAATATTCATTTTACTGAACATGGATTTATATATAATGTTGTTCAGCTAGGAAGCTCACCCATAGGGTGAATATTCAGGTCCAACAGCTTTTAGGAGGAGTGATCTCTTCTCACAATTTGCAACTGCCAATTCAGGTACCACACAATAGTGTACATGTGGTACCAGGTAGGATTATACATGTGCTTATAAAAATACATGTGCTGAATACGCTACATCGAAAGGGAGACAGGAATTCATATATTTGTTAACTTTAAAAACACATTGAGAACTATTTCAACAAAAATGAGTAGATTTATAACTCCTACCCTATATAATGCAAAAGGCAAGTCCAACTATACACCGTGCCCCTTCTGTACTGCTTGTATTTCAATTCTGTTTGGGTTATTTTTCTTCATCATATTAGGATTAGTAGACAGAGTTTAGTAGGGTATGGGGTAATGTCAGTGATTCAGTATTTCAAATGAAAAATTGGAAAATGAATCCAATGTGTATGCAAATATGTGCTACACAAAAATCCTCCCACTCTCATCCAGAACAATTACTTGACATTACCTTCACCCCAATTAAGACACAATTAGAGAAGAAGAGTTATAAAATTTGTGAATACATATCTGGAATGGAAATTGCTCAGGAGTTCACAACTTTGGAGGTGGAAGAGGAGTTTCCAAAAGTAAGGGACAGGATAAAACTCCACAATCATGGAGCTCTGTTGGCCTAAAGACTTCTTGAGAAACTTCCTCTGAGGTTGGGCACTTGAAATATATGTTGTTGTCAGGAGCTTTATCTTCCTTTGTAGTGAGACCATCAAAGCTGGGTCTGCGTATATGTGACTTGGAGGACATGGTCTCTTATATTCCAATGAACATTAGCCAGCAGTGCTGAATTCTCTCTTTATAGATATCTGTGGCCACTGGGGGCTAAGTGTCTCTCCGTGTGGACTGTGAAGCTATTTGGTCATCCTTCACTTTTTGCTGTGTTTCTTGCTGCTGCACTGGGAGTTTGGTATTTGCTTCCCGAAATACAAAAATTTCAACTGGGACACAGTGCTGGAGGGAGTTCTGTCATGTGTCGTGTGTCAGGGTCTGCAGGAGAATGCACCAAATAGGCTTCTATCCCACATAGGTTGCCCCCTTTACCATAGCAACCTGATTCTGAACATTGCCCTGAAATTTCTCCATATAACAAGATGCCTTTACATACAAGGTTCTGCTGGCTAAACCATGTCAGTCGCAACCCATTTGGAAGTAAATGGCAGATCCACATGGCCCCACCACAGATGTTTTATCTCACACATGCACAACACTGTTCTATGACCACTAATCAGGAGGCTCCAACGTACTGACATCTCTGTTCTACACCATTATCATGAAACCCATTCAATCAAGGCACTGTCTTGTACACTCGAATTAGCAACAGGACATCGAAGGTTCTCCAGTGCCACCTGGTCAAGGGAATTTCAAGAATGTCATGGTATTTATGTAGCCATTTTTCAAGGATGAAGTTGGAGGCACTGTGGGTTTCCATTCATTCAGGAACCATTAAAGGTTGAGGAAGATCATTTCAATGAAAGCTCTGGAGAAATTTCACAGGCAAGGCTTCCCAAAGAGTGGGCAAAAGGTTACATGAAGCCAGGCACATAGAGGTCTACAATGTGAGGTCCATGTGTGTTTTGACTCTCAACTATGGATGCCAAGGCTTTCAGAATAAAATCATATGGTATCATGGCTGAGATTCCCTGTGCTCTGTGGAAAGCCACCCTTGGTCTAGATCTCAGTTTCCAAGGGCGACTCTCATGTGTGGCCTCCAAAAATGCCAACACAAATCATGGCAATTCTTCTCTGAGGTCAGTTCCACAAGGCAGTCTCAAAGGGGAATCACATCAGAGTTTAAACCCCGGTGGACCCAGTCATCTTTTCCAACCACCACACTAATGACCACAATTAAAACCAAAACACTTCCACATAGCCCTCATATTCTTCCATATAGATACTCATCATAACCTCTGGCTGGAGGTTTCCATGAGGGGCACATCCAAAGACAGTGTCCAAAATAAGTTCTCTTGCCCCTCATTTGCCTAAAGTCATTGTGGCCGGGACACCTTTCCTGTGAACCAGGAGTGATCAAATAGGCCTGCTCTTAATACTGCTCTGATTCTCCAATTTGAGGCCTACTGAGAGTCAGGTATAGATTCTTTATGTGATTTGGAGTCATGAGGAAACCCAAGCACCTCTGCAGGGCTTTGAAGTACTAATTTTACCCAAAGGATTCCTATTCTCACTTGATGGATGTCAGGAAACTAATAGAGAAAGGCAAGAAGCTTCATCCACCATAACTGATCTTTTTGCCATTTTGGTTTTGGATGCACACATGGCATCTTTTTTTAGATCCATCTGGTTTTGAGAATCTAAGCCACAACCTGACACAGGGCCAAGATGCTGATTCAGACACATCCATTTCCAAAGCAATTAAGGAAAGAGCCACAGGTGATGCCCATTCATTTCCATTTGAAAACTATTTTCCTCAGGCTTCACAAAGTGTGACCTGAGGCAAAGACCTTTCTGACATTCAGGGCAACAGAAAAATAGGTAAGAAAAAGGCCCAAAGCAGGGTTTCTCCACTGAGACTTTTCTATTCACACTGATATCTGAGTTTTCTGAGATGCTCACATTTCCTTCAGCTATTCAGTACATGGCCATTTCACAGAGCTTGGAGGTGGTACATATCTTGGACACAAAACCATGAGCCTATTCTGGAGAGTTGAGAGAATTCAGGAAGAAAACTGAAACTTAGGAATATAATAGGTGTTGCACATCAATAAGGCTGCCCACTCTCTATTCATACATTGGGCAGGATGAATGCTGGGAGCTTTCTACTAGACACAACACATCCATTGATGCATTCTCTTTTCTATTGTCTACAACCACTGACACAGTAGGATACACAGACATAGAAACACTCGCCTTGCCAAACGACATACAAGAAACAGTCTACCCCAAAACAAACAAACCGACTTTCCTACCTATTCTCAGAACATGAGACAAAACCACATACTCACACCCACACTCAAAAAGGCACCTCCTTCCCCCAAGTAGGTCTGTGACTATATGGAGTGTCCTCTGACTGGTGAGCCATACTTCGTTCCCCGGAAATGGCCTGTACGGTCTCAGATCTTGTCTCCTTTTTCAACTCAGTGAAGTTGCCAGCAGCCAGTGGTGAGCAACTACCTACTTTCCCAGGAAAGGACCCACTTCATAGCTATTCTGTCATTTGACCATCCTCACATCAGTAGGTACCAAGAAAGACTGACTATGTCCATGGTAAATACAAACAATTGAGCCCAATGGGACGGGGACTGGGACTGGCTCTGGGTGGCCTGGCTTCCTGGATACCAAGTTCAGAGAGTTCCATCAACAAGGAAGTTAAGTAGGTCAATTCTTTTAGGAACTGAGTGAGGTCACTGCCGTCACAACCACTTTGTCCTAACAGTTGCTTCAGTTGCTTCCAAGTGTCCCATGAGATGGAGGCTGCCCTACTTCTTGTGACACTTTCGCAAGTTAGAATGGTATGTAAACCATAGGCACCCAGGAACAGCTCTCCACACAGGCCTGGTTTTGTCCATCTTCTCTACATTAAGAAGAGAGAGGCTGATTCAGACACATCCCTTCATTCTGACCAGGGTTTTTGCTTTGGAAGATGACTTTTGCTCTCTTAGTTCCTCAATAGCTGCCTACATCTTATCCAGGGATCATTTCTGCATGCACATTTTAGGTTCTCAGCAGGTGGAAGATCCCCTACATTCCTGTATTGTAAGACGAACTCTGTACCTGCTCTTCTGTAAAGTGAGATTGAGAAAAGAGTGTATGGTTACGGTTAATAACAGGTTCTATTTGGGTTCGGAATCATTGTGCAAGATGATTAATGGTATTGGGAACCTGCAATATTTTTAATATACAGGGGAAATATAAGTTTGAAAACAGAAATCCAGGTAAGATTTGAAGCCCAGAAAGGCATTAGGCCTTTGAGTGGAATACTCAGCTTTGAATTATATTCTGCACAGATGTCTCAGATGAATACATATACAATTGCCTTGTACCTTGGATGATTGAATGTCAAAGAGAACATCCAGTCAAAAAGTGATAGTCGGTAGGATTAAGACGAAAGTCTGTAGGTTTAAAAAGAAGAGTGAGTATAAGAGTGGGACCAAAAGTTCTTTAGCAATAGGCTTTCGGGTAGAGAGTGAATGTAAATGTCAGCACATGTGAAGAGTCAGTCACAATAATGAACTGGGATAATATGTAGGGAAGCAGATATCAATAGAGACATTAGGAAATCAGGCAAAGTATAAATTGTGTGGTAGGATTAGACATTTTCAACAGGATTGAGGTTGAATATATAATCTTAGGAAGAAACAAATATGTATTCACCAATAGGATTGACATTAGAGAGCATTAGGCAACCTGGACATGGATGTTTTTAGTAACGCATGCTCACTTTCACTTAGGCTTTGGTACAATCATAAGTGTGACATTTTCATTTTGTGTCCAGAATATTACTGTAATAAAATGTATATGTAGATCAGGTGACATGAGTATTTCTTCCAACATTTCTGGGAGCTACATTTTGAATATGAATAAATTAGTATTGGGGATACAAATAGATGTACCCTGTGTCTATAAATATAGAAATAATGCATGAATAGACCATACTGTGAATAAATAATAAAAGTGGTTCAAACTTTAAATAATGGATTTAATTGATATCAGAAAATATACAGGGAATCTTATATTGATATACAATCATTCATTCCAATCAGTTACACATATAATGGTAAAATTAGGGTTATGGTATATCATGAAGAATGTGTGAGTTTTGCTTCAAAATGATTATGAAAACCAAAATGAATGTGTTTGGAAATAAGTGTCATGAAAAGACCATTCAGGAAACTAGGAGTAATCCATGTGTTCTGAAGCAGGAAATGATTGAAAATGAATCAAATGCGTATAAATTTGTGAACTTTTGGATGAAATATATATCCTATGATGTGAATAAACTGAATAAATTGTAATGTACCAGTGTTGAATAAAATGAACTTCAAAATACACATCATGTCCGATAGATTTCTACTTGCATTGATGTTAAACTGTGTCAGTCACTGTAGAAATATTAGGATTGTATGCACCATTCACTTAAGTTAGGTTTCAGTACCAGAAAACAAATATGTATTTCAGGTGGATGAATATTTCTGAGAATAATCTTGTGAAAAGTTGATTATAAATCCACATACATGAACATAAATGAATTTAGGGAGTGTATATAAGACACATATATTTCATATTTTGAAAAATCTGTAGAGTGTATATATATACAAAACACACACACAGACAATAAAAAGTAGCAATATATATGCCAAACGAAATTCATCATGAAATATATATCATCCATAGATGCAAAAATATTTATTTTACTGAACATGGATTTATGTAAAATGTTGTTCTACTAGGAAGCTCACCCATAGACTGAATTTTGAGTTCCAACAGCGTTTATGGGGAGTGATCTCTTCTCACAATTTGTATCTGCCAATTCAGCCTCCTCACAAGAATGTACGTGTGATTCCAAGTAGGATTCTATATGTGCAGATAAAAATACATGTGTTGAATAGGCTACAGAGAAATGGAGACAGAAATTCACATATTTGTTAACTTTAAAAACACATGGAGAACGATTTCAATTAAAAATTAACTAGATTTATAACACCTACCCTATATCATGCAAAAGGCAAGTCCAAATATACACCATGCCTCCTCTGAACTGCTTGTATTTCTATTCTGTTTGGGTTATTTTTCTCCATCATATTAGGATCAGTAGTCAGAGTGTAGTAGGGTATGGGTTAGTGTCAGTTGTCCCGGCCGGCCGGACACATCAATGTGGGCAAGGAACCTAGCTGGGGAGGAATGAAGGGACAAGAGACACGAGAGATTACAGCAAGACTGGAGTTCTGATCATGCTGCAAACTTTTATTGTGGATGGGAAAGCTCTCTTATCGGCAGTTGCTGGATGACTTCAGAAAGTGAGATAACCTCAGGATGTTGCAGGAAGACAGATGGCCGCAGGATGTCTCAGGGAGATAGATGGCTGAGGGATGTCTCCCAGGCAGGAAATCTCCCAGGGGGCTGTTTCTTTTCAGTGTCAGGCTATTCTTTGAAGGAGAACTTCCTTCTAGCCCCTGACCTCTCCCCCTTTCTTATATAAAATATTTGACCATACCTTACCGGCCAATGTTTTAGGGGGTGATAGAGGCTGTGTTTCTCTAGCAAGCCTTAGAATATCTCCTGATTCGAGAGAGCATGTTTACTAGGAGATTTCGTGGTGGCCTTGGCATGTTTTTGGAGGAGACGGCTTTGAGGGGGAAGCATGCCGACCACCATGCACCAGAGCGTGTCACTAAGAGGTCTTCTGTTTTGGGATCCGTGGATCCACCCTCTGCAGTCCATCCTGCACCCTCCGTTATTATGGCCTAACGTCCTCACTCCATGGGTGCATCCTCCCCCAAGTGGAGGGGCCCATGGAGGACGAACCCTTATGGCAATGGCAGAAGATGGTTGGTCAGAGCTGTTACTTATAGTTTAATGTAAGAAAGAGAGATCTGTGGGGATGTAAACTTAAGAAATAAGCCTGTGAGAAGGGTAGAACATCCTTTTAAATGTTGGCAGCATGGTCTTCCATCTCCAGGCGATGATAGTGGACCTGTATGGGCTTAGAGGTCAAAATATTAATCTGTTCTATAATAAATTGTACAAGCCTGTTTATAATGCAGGGTCCTATGGACACCATTAAAAGTAAACCCAACAATGGGCCTAATAGGGGAAGAAGGTAGGGTAGAAATCCATTAAACCCAGTCCAGAGGGGATTTTCAAAAAGTTCCCTTCGTCTCTTTTCTAGATCTTCTTGAAGCTGCTTAATTTTAGTGCGTACTATGGCTGATTTATTGGCATTAAAGCAGCACCGTGCCCCTAAGGCCAAGCAAATACCTCCCTGGTTAGCTGTCAGTAAATCTAAGCCTTCTCTGTTTTGAAGGAACACTTCTGCCAGGGAGTCTACTAGGTCCTGCAAATCTTTAATGGTTCCTGATAGAGTTTTTACATCATTTATAAGTTGTTGAGACAGGCGACGCTAAGAGTGTATAGCCATGCCTAAGCCAGCTGTACCTGTGTTCACAGCAGCTGTTATTCCAAGGCTGGCAAAGAGTGGTAAGGCCTGTATTGCCCGCCTGTGTCTTTTGACTAAGGTGTCTAAACTAGGAATTCATAGAGTTTTGTCTCCTGAAACAATAGTTATATCAGGGAGTAATAAGGCAAGAACACAGCCAACGGTCCAATTTGATGGAAGCCTCGGGAAGGCTGAGTTTCCTCCACACATAAAAACTGTGCCATTGGAGGGACAAAGAGATGGGGTGGGTGAGGAATACTTTTGTACTGTTGAGCAATTTCCAAAGGAAGTAACTCCAACATCAATATCATAGGTATTATTTTGCATCGCGCCTAAAAGAAATATTGTAAAAGTGCCTATAGACTGTACTTTAAAAAGAAATCTGGGTTGGCATGTATTATCATCGTCTATGATAGAATTAAAAGGAACTGCCATAGGCATGATTGCCCCTGTTGTCATGGAGAGCCAGCAATCACCAGCAAAGGTGGGGTTGGAATTATTAAGCAAGGAGAAGGTAGTTTCCAAAATTTCTAATGTATTGTTATCTAAACCTGGGAGCTGGCATTTTGGCTATATTAAGAGATGATATGTGAGCTCAGGGATTTGGGGTTTCAAAAGTTTGATTATCTGAGGATGCTTGACAGCATAAGGGAATCCTCCACCATCAGTGACCCCTGTAGGTGCCTTAATGGGGCAGCAGGGGGGTTTACCAACAGGGCCTTGGCACCCAGCTGACTGTAGCTTGGTGTATTTGCCTTCTCCTCCCCGGTCAAAAAGGACGGGGGTATAATTAATAGTGGTCCCTCCTGCTGCATGAGTTTTAGTTAGGGAGGCTTCAAAAAATTGTTTTCCCTGCTTGTTGACACAAATTGAGGCCGACGCATAACAAGTGGCATGCATCGCTTGGGTATGCGTTCAAGTTGCAGAACAATTTTAGAGAGCATTACTTGTACTAGGGGGAATAATCTTTGGCTTGTTAACACATACCAATTTAGGCTGATGAACTCCTCTGAGTTTATGGTCAACCTCGGCCCGGAGGTAAGCCACCTTAGTCACGCAGTCAGCAGTCTGGGTGAAACTAGTGGGAGCCTGAGTCCAAGATCCTCCCTTGCATTCACAGGGAGAGCCAAAAAGTTACTCCATGATGTTGGAAGGTGGAGGGCCAAAGCCTCCGTGTACAATCCTGTTCAGCAGAAGTGCCTTAAGTAGGATCCTCACACAGATTGTTGGCTGCATCTGAAAAAGAGGAAAATTTGTCCTCAGGGGGAGGGCCTCCATCCCCGTGTTGAGGTAAGCCATTAACCTGTTTAACCAGGCGTTCTGGTAACCATCTTGGGGCTGCTTGCTCTTGGTCCAAAACACAAGCTGAGCCTCGTCCACGGATGAGGACAGGACCTGGGCCTTTCCATTTATTTGTAAGGGGATTGTGCCACATAACAGGTGGGCGAACAGAATTGGACGAGGATTGCCAGTGTCAGTCTGCAGCCGAATGGCCTTCATTGTCTAGGGAAAGAAAAATAAGGGCAAATAATGCATGATTAAGGCGATGCCTGTGAGTGGTAAATACAAGTGCAGAAGCATTAATGCGGGTTAGCCAAGTCTTTAGGTAAGGTGGGCACGTTCCACAATGCCTGAGGCTTGTATCGAATTCCAGTAGTATGACAAATTTGCGAGGTAGCACAAAACTGTTTAATCTTGGCACTGGTATATGCAGGACAATTATCTTTTTTTTAATATGTATTGGTTTACCCATTACGGAAAACGCTGAAACAAGATGAGAAAGGACATCTTTGATAGCCTCTCCAGAATGTGGTGATGCAAAAATAAGGCCGCTGAAGGTATCTACAGAAACGTGTATATATTTGGTTTTTCCAAATTCAGAAAAATGAGTAACATCCATTTGCCAAAACTGATTGGACAGTAATCTTCGGGGGTTAACTCCCAAGTGTTGAATGGGGAGGGAGACAGGGCAACCAGGGCATTCTTTTACTATTTCTCGTGCCTGTTGCCTGGTAATTTTACATTGTTATCGAAGGTTCTGGGAATTTATATGGTGAAGACTGTGTAAATCCGTGGCCTTTTGAATGGAGCCAACAAAAATTGAAAAGATGAAACGAGTTGCTGCATCAGCTGTGGCATTACCTTGTGTTAGAGGGCTGGGAAGATCAGAGTGTGCCCTGAGGTGTCCTAAGAAAAATGGGTGTTGTCTGGCCTGAATTAGCTGCTGAAGCTGGTGAAACCAATGGGCCACATTGGAAGAAGCCTTAATGGTGGGTGAAATCTGAAGCAGGGGCACAGAATGAGCAATGTAGGCACTGTATGTATAAATATTAACAGGATTATCAAAAAATGTTTTAAAAACTTGTGTTATGGCAAACAATTCCACAAACTGTGCTGAATGATAGACAGTATCAAAGGTGTTAGGCTGGTTATTGACAACAAAGACTGCTCGGCCATTACTGGAACCGTCTGCTTGAGGAATGGGAGCCTTTTGCGTAATTTTGGCAAAAATAAATGGATGTAACTGGACAAAATGTAAAAGGGGGTCATTGGGGAGGTGGTTATCAATTGTTCCCAAAAAGCCTGATAAGGCAATACGCCATTCATCCTCTGTCTGTAGTAAAAATTGGGTTTGGTCTTTAGTATATGAAATTAAAATATTATCACGGTCTTTGCCAAAATGTTGTCAAGATAGCAAACGACTTTTAAAAATAATAGAAGCTACCTGAGCAAGAAAAACAGTAATAACCTTGGAGAATGTGGTGGGGAAATGGACCCAAAGCAAAGGCAGCCTTTATTTCTAAAATGTGTATTTCGCTGCCGAAATATTCCTGTGGGTGTATGAGGAGTGTGTAAAATAACCAGAACCAGAGGAAGGTTATAAGAATGTTCTGTAAAAAACTGTTTGGCAATGGCTTCTGTGACTTGGTTTAATGCCTGTCATGCCTCGGGAGTAAGATTTTGAGGGGAGGAGGGGTGGGAATCACCTCTCAAAATATCATTAAGGGACAAAAGTACACAAGTGGGTAATTTTAAATATGTTTTTAGCCATTGAATATTCCCCAGTAATTTTTGAAAATCATTAAGTGTGTGAAGATGGTCCACCCATAGTTGTATCTTAGAAATTTGGATCTGATTATCTTGAAGTTTAAGGCCCAAATAGGTATAACAGTCCTGTGTTTTAACCTTATTAGGAGCTATCTGTAGTCCCAAGGTAGTGAGGATTTTGTAAAGGTCCAAGTAACAATTATTAAGGTCATGGTTATTAGGTGCAGCAATTAACAAATCATCCATATAATCTAAAATATAAATTTGTGGCCATAGCTCTCTCACATGGTCTACTGCTTGAGCAACGTATTTTTGGCAAAGACTAGGGCTGTTGGCCATACCTTGGGGAAGAACCTTCCATTGAAATCTCTGCATAGAGCCCTGAAAATATATGCGAGGGAGACTAAAGGCAAAATAGTGTCTATCCTCAGGATGTAAAGGAATGGTAAAAAAACAATCTTTTAAGTCAATAATCATTTTACAATAGTTTTTGGGAATAGCCACTGGTGTGGGAATGCCTGGCTGTAGTGCTCTTATTGGGCACATAGCTTTATTAATGGCACACAAATATTGTAAAAGGCACCACTTGCCTGATTTTTACTTGATAACAAAAATTGGAGTATTCGATGTTGAGGTTGAGGGCTCTACATGGCCGGCTGCCAGCTGTTCCTGCACTAACATGGAGGCAGCCTCCAAATTTTCTTGGGTAAGGGGCCATTGATGCACCCACACAAGAGTCTGAGTCTCCCAAATAATTTTATCTCCATGGGGTACAGGACAGTCAGAGACCGACACTAAAAATCCGAATACCCAAGTCCATATGTATTTGTTTTTTGTATGGGTTTTATTGACTCAACCAGTCCTTGTCTCAGTCTCCCAAGGCCTGTACCAGGGACAAAATTTATATGAAGCATTTGATGAGTGACCATGGAATTGGGACTGGCATGAATAACTTCCATTTGACTGAAAATATCTCGGGCCCATAGGTTAACAGGGAGGTCAGGAACAAAGAAAGGAGTGACAATTCCCTTATTACCCTCTTTATCAGTCCAGCTAAGAGCCGTAGAGCTGACCAGAGGTTTTTTTGACTGTCCTATCCCTTTAAGGTCAGTCAAGGATGAGGTGAGGGTCCAAGCTGATGGCCAATATTTTTGAGAAATAATTGTGGCATCAGCTCCAGTATCTAGAATTCCTTGGAATTCCTTTCCTTCAATAAGTAAGGAAATTGTGGGTCTTTTGTGAGAAACGGGTTGAACCCAATTTACATCAGAGCAGCCCAAGGAGGCAGTCCCCCGTGGTAGGTTCGGGCGGTGGAAGTGCCTCCTGGATTCAAGGGAAGGAGTATTAATTGTGCAAGACTTGTTCGTGCTGGGATGGCCACAACTCCATTAATAGCTGTGGCCAGTATTTTTTTTCTCCAGTGAAATTATTATTATTAATGCCATGGAAGACCTGAACACCATGTAAGTTAGTAGAGGCTCTTCCAAAAATAAGGGCACACATATGAGATTGAGGGGGACCCATAAATCCAGTGGGTATTATCTGGGGCCCTTGCATTGAGTCCAATATAGTATCGGTGGTGGCAAAGAGGTCCAATCCTGCGCTGCCTGGAGTGGCTAGTTGGAGGGAGGCAATTGTGGAGAAGAATTTTGAGGTAGGTTGGGAGTTTGGGAGGGAACAAATCTTATTGCCCCTGGTTTTGTCCTGGGGGATGTCGTGGCCCGGGGCTGGCCCCGCAGGGAGTTTCCCAAGAAGCAGGAAAAAATAGGCTGTCTGAGGGCATTTGTCTTAGATCTACACTCACTGGCCCAGTGATGACCTTTACCACATCTAGGGCAAAGGGTAGCTTGGGGCGGTATAGCCCCAGTTGAAGGAGATGCTATTCCTAGGCTTTGTTTGCCTGTCGGACACTTGCGTGCAAAATGGCCAGGTTGTTTACAAGTAAAGCAAGTACGTGAGGCAGGATTGTGAAAGGTCTTGGTAAAGGTGGCACCTAGGGCAAGACCCATGGCATGGGCTGCACCTACCCCTGCATAGAGTCTAATAAAGTTAGAAAGTTTCCCTTTATCCTTATGTGGTTGAAGAACATCCTGACATGCCGGGTTGGCGTTTTCAAAGGCAAGATGTTTTACAAAAGAGCTTTTGCTTTCGCTTGGTCCAAGCAAGCATTCCACAGCTAGGTTAAGCCGGGGAACAAAGTCGCTATAAGGCTCGTCGGGCCCTTGTCGAATTTTTGCCAGGGAAGTGGTAGCCGAGGCTTTTGAGGGAGGTGTCTCCAAGCATGTAAGCCAGCCATCTGAATCTGCATCAAAAGTCCAGCAGGGAAATATGCCTGTTTTGTTTTAGTGTCAAAAGGCTCATTGCCAACTAGCTTAACATAAGTCCCAGACTTAGAGGAGGCCTTAGTTAAAATTTTTTGAGCAGTTTCCCGACAGTGCTCTTTGAAATCTGCATTCCATAACAGAAAGTTTCTGGAGTGAGGGTAGCTTGGTCTAAAAATTTCCAATCATTGGGAGTAAGTCATTGTGTGCTGTGGCTTTCTAATAAAGCCAACGTGTAGGGTGCAATGGGGCCATAGTGAGCACAAGCCTTTTTAAGATTTTCAGGAAAATGCAGGCTTAATTTTTTGTAGACTCTGGGTTCCTGCCTGCCTAGGGCTGAACTCCTCATCCTCTGAGTCCTGATCTCCTTATTCCATTTCCCTGCTTCCTCCTCTTGATCCTCGTCTAAGTCTTTGACCTCAGCCTGGGCAGGCTTATCTATCTGACTGGTGGTGACTGGGAAGGCGAGCACAGGTCGATGGAGTGGCTTCACCTTTGTATTAGACCACTGTAGGCCAGTTACTTTGACTCCATACCTAATGCTAATGAACAGAGCTCAGAGTGAAGGGATCTTAATTCTTTTAAAGGTTGGATCTTTTCCTGTCTATGTTGGAAGGATGCTCACAAAGGAGCCAGTTTAGGCAAGGGAAGTGGGGAAAAAATATCTGGGGGGGGGGGCATTTGTACCCTGAAGGGCCAGAGCACAAAAGGCAGGAGGGATATAGGAGGGAGGTGGATGTGTAAGTCCTATAGGCTGTGGCAGGGTCTTGAGAGGTGCAGGGTCTTCTGAATGGTAGCGAGCTGTTTCCTTCTCCAAGGTAGCCTCCTCTACAGGGGTCAATGAGTCTCCGGAACTTAAAACTGGATAAAGGCAGTTGGTAACCATTGGAGCCTTATTAATTAGGGTGGTATTTTGAGGGGGACCAGGAAGGTTCCCATGGTCCTGGGGAGCCTGAGAAGGGTCTATGTCTATACTAACTGATGGGCATGCTGAGGGGATACGAGAAGTATTTGCATAGCCTCTTCCCCAACCTTGACAAGTTTTAAGGTACCATTGTCAAAGGGTGAACTTTTAAGAATTTTATTAATTAAGTTCCAGTAAGAAAAGGTGGGAACAGGCAATTTTTCTGGGCCAAAGGATTCATAATAATCTTTTAAACAGTCTCCTACTCCAAGCCATCTTTTACCATTAATGGTCCTTTCAAGAGGAAACCATGGACACTGCTCTCTTATGTGTGAAAAGAAAAAAATTTAAGTCTTTTTTCTAAATACGCGCCCCCATGTCTGGAAGGACTCCTTGTAGCCTGACAAAAACAAATCATGTGACGAAACTGCTTGTTCCATAGTGGGTCAATCACCGTGCATCATCCCCACCTTCCTCCTGGATCTGTCTCTCGGTGGTGTCTTCTGCGGTTATTGCAAGCTCCGCTTGACCAAATCTTCCAGGAGGACGGGGTCCCCCTCAATCAAAAGCTCAAGCCCCAGTCGGTGGGCGCCAGATGTCCTAGCCGGCAGGACACATCAACGTGGGCAGCGAACCTAGATAGGGAGGAATGAAGGGACAAGAGACACGAGAGATGACAGCAAGACAGGAGTTCTGATCAAGCTGCAAAATTTATTGTTCACACAGGGGTATTTGTATGCTGGATGTGGGAAATCTCTCTTATCGGCAGTTCCTAGATGTCTTCACAAGGTGAGATAACCTAAGGAAGTTTCAGAAAGACACATGGCCGCAGGATGTCTCAGGGAGACAGATGGCTACAGGATGTCTCCCAGACAGGATGTCTCCTGGTGGCTGTTTCTTGTAAGTGTCAGGCTATTCTTTGAAGGAGAATAGAATTCCTTCTACCTCTGACAGTCAGGGATTCAGTATTTCGAATAGAAAATTGGAAAATGAATCCAATGTGTATGCAAATATGTGCTACCCAAAAGTCTTCCCACTCTCATTCAGAACAATGCCTTGACATTACCTTCACCCCAAGTAAGACACAATAAGAGGAGAAGAGTTAGAAAATCTGTGAATACACATCTGGAATGGAAAATTCTCAGTAGTTAACAACCTTGGAGGTGGTAGAGGTGTTTCGAAAAGTAAGGTACATGGTAAAAACTCCACAAACATGGAGCTCTGTTGGCCTAAAGACTTCTTGAGAAACTGCCTCTGAGGTTGGGCACTTGAAATATATCTTGTTGTCAGGAGTTTTAACTTTCTTTGTAGTGAGACCATCAAATCTGGGTCTGCATCTGTGTGACCTGGAGCACATGGTTTCTTATTTTCTAATAAACATGAGGCAGCAGGGCAGAATTCTCTCTTTGTAGGTAATTTGTTGCCATTTGGGGGCAAAGTGTCTCCCAGTGTGGACTTTGAAGCCATTTGGTCTTCCTCTACTTTTCATGGTGTTTCTTGCAGCTGCACTGGGAGTTTGGTATTTGCTTCACGAAATACAAAGAGGACAACTAGGACAGAGTGCTGGAGGGAGTTCTGTCACGTGTGTTGGTTAAGGGTCTGCAGGAGAGTGCACCAACCAGGCTTCTATCCCACATAGCTTCCCCCCTTGACAATAGCAATCTGATTGTAAACATTGCCCTGAAACCTCTCCGTATAACAAGATGCCTTTACATACAAGGGTATGGGGACTGCACCATGTCAGTCACAAACCATTTGGAAGCCAATGGCAGATCCACATGACCCCATCACAGATGTTTTAACAAACACCTACACTCCACTGCTCTAGGCCGACTACTCATCGGGCTCCAAATTACTGGCATCTCTGTTCTACATGATTTTCATGAAACCCAGTCAATCAAGGAATTGTCTGGTACACTCATGATCATCTATAAGACATCCAAAGGTTCTCCACTGACACCTGTTCATGGGAATTTCAAAAATTTAATGGTATTTATCTAGCCTTTTTTCAAGGATGAAGTTTGAGGCACTGTGGGGTTTAATTCATTCAGGAACCATTAAATGGAGAGGAAGCTCATTTCAATGAAATCTCTGGAGAATTCTAACAGGCAAAGCTTCCCAACGACAGGCTAAAAGGTCACATTAAGCCAGGCGTTTGAGGTCTACAATGTGTGATCCTTTTGTGTTTTGACTTGCAACTATGGCTGCCAATTCTTTAGGAATAAAATCATGTGATATCCTTCCTGAGATTCCCAGTGCTCTGTGGAAAGCCACCCTGGGCCTTGATCACAGTTTCCAAGGGCGACTCTCATGCGTGGTTTCCTAAAATCCCAACACAATACATGGCAATACTTCTTTGAGGTCAGTTCCATAACTCAGTTTCTAAGGGGAATCACACCAGTGTTCAAGCCCAGGTGGACCCAGTCATCTCTTCCAACGGCCACTAAAATGACCACAATTAAAACCAAAACACTCCCACATGGCCCTCATCTTCTTCCATATAGACACTAATCATAACCTCAGGCTGTAGGTTTCCATGAGGGCCAAAGCCAAAGACAGTATCCAAAATAAGGTCCCTTTCCCCCATTTGCCTAAAGTCAGTGTGGCAGGGACACCCTTCCTGTGAATCAGAAGTGATCAAAGAGGCCTGCTCTTAATACTGCTCTGATTCTCCATTTTGTGGCCTAATTACTGTGGGGTTTAGATTCCTTATGTTAATTGGGGTCATGAGAAAACATAAGCACCTATGGCCTAGCCTCTGTAGTGATTTGAAGAACTCATTTGACCCAAAGGATCCCTATTCTCAAAGATGGAGGTCAGGAACCTTACAGAGGAAGGTGAGAGACTTCATCCACAATGACTGCTCTTTTGGGTATTTTGGTTTTGGATGCACACATGGGATTTTTTTAGATCCATTAGGTGCTGAGAATCTAAGCCACAAGCTCACACAGGGCAAAGAAGCTGATTCAGACACATCCCTTTCCAAAGCATTTAAGCAAAGAGCCAAAGGTGATGCCCATTCATTTCCATTTGAAAACTCTTCAGTTTTCACAAAGGGGTGGCCTGAGGCAAAGACTTTAATGACATTCAGGGCAATAGTACAATAGGTAAGCAAAAGGCCCAAAGCAGGGTTTCTCCACTGAGACTTTCCTGATTACACTGATATCTGAGTTTTCTGAGATGCTCACCATTGCCTTCAGCTATCCAGTACATGGCCATGTCACAGAGCTTAAAGGTGGTACATATCCTGGACACAAAACCATGAGCCTATTCTGGAGTTTGGCCAAAATTCAGAAAGAAAATAGGATCTTAGGTAGATATTAGGAGTGGCCAATCCATATGGCAAGCCGCAGACCATTCATAAATAGGACAGGATGAATGCTGGTAAGATTTCTACTAGATAGGACATATGTATTGATGCGCTCTCTTTTCTAATGTCTACAACCACGGACACAGTGGGATACACAGACATAGAAACACTCTCCTTGTCAAAAGACTTACTAGAAACAATTCACACCAAACCAAACAAAACGACTTTCCTACCTATTCTCACAACATGAGACAAAACCACAAACCCACACCCACACCCACACCCACACAGACCCCCAAGTAGGTCTGTGAAAATATGGAGTGTCCTTTGACTTGTGGGCCATAATATATTCCCCCATAATGGGCTGTTCTGTCTCAGATCTGGTCTCCGTGTCCAACTCTGTGAAGCTGTTAGGAGCCAGCGGTGAGCCACTACCTTCTTTCTCAGGAAAGGCCCCTCCTCAGACCTTCCTGGCATTAGGCCATCCTCACATCAGTAGGTACCAAGAAAGACTGTCTCTGTCCTTGGAAAATCGAAACAAGTTTGACCACTGGGACGTGAACTGGGACTGGCTCTGGGTGCCTGACTTCCTGTATCCCAAGTTCAGAGAGTTCCATCACCAAGGAAGTGAGGTGAGGTCACTTCCTTCAGGAACTAAATGAGGTCACTGCCTTGGCAACAACTTTGTCCTAAAAGTTGCTTCTAAGGGTCCCATGAGATGGAGGATGCACCTACTCGCTCTGACATTTTCACAAGTTAGAATGGTATATCAACCATAGGCACCCGGGAACAGCTCTCCACACAGGCCTGGTTTGGTCCATTTTCTCTACATTAAGATGAAAGTGGCTGATTCAGACACATCCCTTCATCCTGACCAGGTTGTTTACCATGGAAGTTGACTTTTTCTCCCTCAGGTCCTTCATAGCTGCCTACATCTTCTCCATGGATCATTTCTGCATGGACCATCGAGGTTCTCAGCAGGTGGAAGTTTCCCTACACTCCTGTATTATAAGACCAAATCTGTCCCTGCTTTTCTGTAAAGTTAGATTGAGGGAACAGTGTATGGTTAGGGTAATAACAGGTTCGATTTGGGTTAGGAATCATTCTGCGCGATGAATAATGGTATTGGGAACCTGCGATATTTATTAAATTATATTGGTGAAATATATGTATGAAAACAGAAATCTAGGATTTGAAGCCCAGAAGGGCATTGGGCCCTTGATTGGGATACGTAGTGTTGAATTAGGTTCTGCACAGATGTCTCAGATAAATCCAATTACAAAGGCATAGGACCTTGTACATTGGATGATTGAATGAGGAAGAGAACATCCAGTCAAAAAGGGATACTCGGTAGGATTAGGTAGATAGTCGGTAGGTTTAGGAAGAAGAGTGAGTACAGGATTTGGACGGAAATTTCTTTTTTTTTTTTTATTGGTTGTTCAAAACCCTACAAAGCTCTTGACATATCATATTTCATACATTAGCATACATTAGCTTCAAGTGAGTTATGAACTCCCTTTTTTACCCCAAGTACAGATTGCAGAATCACATGGGTTACACATCCACATTTTTACATAATACCATACTAGTAACTGTTGTATTCTGCTACCTTTCCTATCCTCTACTATCCACCCTCCCCTCCCCTCCCATCTTCTCTCTCTACCCCTTCTACTGTAATTCATTTCTCACCTTGTTTGTTTTCCCATTCCACTTACAACCTCTTATATGTAATTTAGTATAACAATGAGGATCTCCCTCCGTTTCCATGCAATTCCCCTTTTCTCTCCCTTTCCCTCCCACCTCATGTCTCTGTTTAATGTTAATCATTTCTTCCTGCTCTTCCTCCCTGCTTTATTCTTAGTTGCTCTCATTATATCAAAGAAGACATTTGGTATTTGTTTTTTAGGGATTGGCTAGCTTCACTAAGCATAATCTGCTCTAGTGCCATCCATTTCCCTGCAAATTCCAAGATTTTGTCATTTTTTAGTGCTGCGTAATACTCCATGGTGTATATATGCCACATTTTTTTAATCCATTCATCCATTGAAGGGCATCTGGGTTGGTTCCACAATCTAGCTATTGTAAATTGTGCTGCTATGAACATCGATGTGGCAGTATCCCTGTAATACACTCTTTTAAGGTCTTCAGGGAATAGTCCGAGAAGGGCAATAACTGGGGGAAATGGTGGTTCCATTCCCAGCTTTCCCAGGAATCTCCATACTGCTTTCCAAATTGGCCGCACCAATTTGCAGCCCCACAAGCAATGTACAAGAGAACCCTTTTCCCCACATCCTCGCCAGCACTTGTTGTTGTTTGACTTCCTAATGGCTGCCAATCTTACTGGAGTGAGATGGTATCTTAGGGTGGTTTTGATTTGCATTTCTCTGACTGCTAGAGATGATGAGCATTTTTTCATGTACTTGTTGATTGATTGTATGTCCTCCTCTGAGAAGTTTCTGTTCAGGTCCTTGGCCCATTTGTTGATTGGGTTATTTGTTATCTTATTGTCTAATTTTTTGAGTTCTTTGTATATTCTGGATATTAGGGCTCTATCTGACGTGTGAGGAGTAAATATTTGTTCCCATGATGTAGGCTCCCTATTTACTTCTCTTATTGTTTCTTTTGCTGTGAAAAAACTTTTTCGTTTAAGTAAGTCCCATTTGTTGATTCTTGCTATTAACTCCTGTGCTATGAGTGTCCTATTAAGGAATTTGGAGCCCAACCCCACTATATGTAGATCGTAGCCAACTTTTTCTTCTATCAGACGCAGAGTCTCTGATTTGATATCAAGGTCTTTGATCCATTTTGAGTTAACTTTTGTGCATGGTGAGAGGAGTGGGTTCAGTTTCATTTTGTTGCATATGGATTTCCAGTTTTCCCAACACCATTTGTTGAAGATGCTATCCTTCCTCCATTGCATGCTTTTAGCCCCTTTATCAAATATAAGATAGTTGTAACTTTGTGGATTGGTCTCTGTGTCCTCTATTCTGTACCATTGGTCCACCCGCCTGTTTTGGTACCAGTACCATGCAGTCTTTGTTACTATTGCTCTGTAATATATTTTGAAATCGGGTATCGCTATACCGCCTGATTCGCACTTCCTGCTTAGAATTGCTTTTGCTATTCTGGGTCTTTTATTTTTCCATATGAATTTTATGATTGCTTTATCTATTTCTACAAGCAATGCCTTTGGGATTTTGATTGGCATTGCATTAAACCTATATAGAACTTTTGGTAATATCGCCATTTTGATGATGTTAGTTCTGCCTATCCATGAACAGGGTATATTTTTCCATCTTCTAAGATCTTCTTCTACTTCTCTCTTTAGGGTTCTGTAGTTTTCATTGTATAAATCTTTCACTTCTTTTGTTAGGTTGATTCCCAAGTATTTTATTTTTTTTGAGGATATTGTGAATTTAGTGGTTTTCCTCATTTCCATTTCAGAAGTTTTGTTGCTGATATACAAGAATGCCTTTGATTTATGCGTGTTGATTTTATATCCTGCTACTTTGCTGAATTCATTTATTAGTTCTAGTAGTCTTTTTGTAGACCCTTTTGGGTCTTCTAGGTATAAAATCATGTCATCCGCAAATAATGATAATTTAAGTTCTTCTTTTCCAATTTTTATGCCTTTAGTTTCTTTCGTCTGTCTAATTGCTCTGGCCAGTGTTTCGAGAACTATATTGAATAGAAGTGGTGATAGAGGGCATCCCTGTCTTGTTCCAGATTTTAGAGGGAATGCCTTCAATTTTTCTCCATTCAGAATGATGCTAGCCTGAGGCTTAGCATAGATAGCTTTTACAATGTCAAGGTAATTTCCTGTTATCCCTAGTTTTTCTAATGTTTTGAACATAAAGGGATGCTGTACTTGTCGAATGCTTTTTCTGCATCTATCGATATGATCATATGGTTCTTATCTTTAAGTCTATTGATGTAGTGAATAACATTTATTGATTTCCGTATATTGAACCATCCTTGCATCCCAGGGATGAATCCTACTTGATCATGGTGCACAATTTTTTTGATGTCCCTTTGTATCCGATTCACCAGAATTTTATTGAGGATTTTTGCATCTAGGTTCATCAGGGTTATTGGTCTGAAGTTTTCTTTCTTTGATGTGTCTTTGTCTGCTTTCGGAATCAACGTGATGTTGGCCTCATAGAATGAATTTGGAAGAGCTCCCTCTTTTTCTATTTTCTGAAATAACTTGAAAAGTATTGGTATTAATTCTTCTTTAAAAGTTTTGTAAAACTCCGCTGTATTCCCATCCGGTCCCGGGCTTTTCTTGGTGGGTAGTCTCTTGATTGCTTCTTCAATTTCATCCATTGATATTGGTTTGTTCAAATTGTGTGTATCCTCCTGACTCAGTCTGGGCAAATCATATGTCTTAAGAAATTTATCGATGTCTTCACTATCTTCTATTTTATTGGAATATAGGTTTTCAAAATAATTTCTAATTTTCTTCTGAATTTCTGTAGCATCTGTTGTGATATTGCCTTTTTCATCACGTATGTTAGTAATTTGAGTTCTCTCTCTTCTTCTCTTCGTTAGCATGGCTAAGGGTCTGTCAATCTTGTTTATTTTTTCGAAGAACCAACTTTTAGTTTTGTTGATTTTTTCAATAGTTTCTTGTGTTTCAATTTCGTTGATTTCCGCTCTGATTTTAATTATTTCTTGCCTTCTGCTGCATTTGCTGTTGTTTTGTTCTTCCTTTTCTAGGGCTTTGAGATGAAGTGTGAGCTCATTTACTTGTTGGTTTTTCTTTTTTTTTTGAGGAATGACCTCCAGGCGATGATGGTTAGGGTAACAACAGGTTCGATTTTGGATAGGAATCATTCTGCGCGATGAATAATGGTATTGGGAACCTGCGATATTTATTAAATTATATTGGTAAAATATATGTATGAAACAGAAATCTAGGATTTAAATTCCAGAAGGGCATTGGGCCCATGATTGGGATACGTAGTGTTGAATTAGGTTTTGCACAGATGTCTCAGATAAATCCATTTACAATGGCATAGGACCTTGTACTTTGGATGATTGAATGAGGAAGAGAACATCCAGTCAAAAAGGGATAGTCAGTAGGATTAGGTAGATAGTCGGTAGGTTTAGGAAGAAGAGTGAGTACAGGATTTGGACGGAAATTTCTTTAGCAATAGGGTTTCAGTTAGAGAGTGAATGTAAATGTCAGCACATATGAAAATTCAGTCACAATGATGAACTTTGAAAAATATGTAGAAAAGCAGATAATAATAGAGACTTTACAAAATCAGGCAAAGTATAAAGTGAGTGATAGGATTAGACATTTTGTACACTGTTGAGTTTGAATATATAATCTTAAGAAGAAACAAATATGCAATGACCATTAGGATTGACATTTGAGAGCATTAGGAAACCTGGACATGGATGCTTTTAGTAATCCATGTTCACTTTCATTTTAGGCTTTGGAACAATCATAAGTGTGACCTTTGCATTTTTTGTCCAGAATATTACTGTCATAGAATGTATATGTGGATCAGGTGACATGAGCATTTCTTCAAGCATTTCTGGGAGTAATGTTTTCAAGACGTATAAATTAGTATTGGGGGTACAAAGAGGTGTACACTGTGTCCATGAATATAGACATAATGCATGAATAGACCACATTTTGAATAAATAATTTAACTGTTCCCACTTTAAATAATGGATTGAATTAATATATGAAATATTATAAGAAATCTTGTATTGATATAATATCATTCATTCCAACCAGTAATACATCTATATGTAATATTAGGGTTATGGATTATCATGACAGGTGTGTGAGTATTCCTTCAAAAGTGATCATAGAAATCTAAAATAATGTGTTTGGCAAGAAGTCTCATAAAAAGACCAGTCAAGAAACATGGAGGAATACATGTGATCTGAAGAAGAAAATGAGTGAAAGTGAAACAAAGGCCTATAAACTTGCGAACTTGTGGATGAAATATATATCCCATGATGTGAATAAATTAAAGAAATAGTAATGTACCAGTGTTGAATAAAATGAACATCCAAATACACATCATGTCCCATAGGAATCTACTTGCATTGAGGTTAAACTAGGTCAGTTACTGTAGAAATATTAGGATTTGTATGCACCATTCACTAAAGTTAGTTTTCAGTACTAAGAAACAAATATGTATATCAGGAGAATGAATATTTTGAGAAAACTCTTGAGAAAATTTGATTATAAATCCACATACTTGAATATGAATGAGTTAAGGGAGTGTATAATAAGACACATATTTCATATTTTGAAAAATCTGGAGAATATATATATATATATATATATATATATATATATATATATATACATACACACACACAAACACACACAGACATTAAAAATAGCATAATATATGGTATATGAAATTCACCATGAAATTTATATCATCCAGAGATCCAAAAATATTTATTTTATTTAACATGGATTTATGTATAATGTTGTTCAACTAGGAAGCTCACACATAGGTTGAATTTTCAGTTCTAAAGCGTTTAGGAGGAGTGATCTCTTAAAATTTGTATCTGCCAAGTCAGCCACTTCACAAGAATGTACGTGTGGTATCAGGTAAGATTCTATATTGCATGTAAAAATACATGTGCTGAATAGGCTACAGAGACAGGGAAACAGGAATTCACATATTTGTTAACATTAAAACACATGGAGAAATATTTTAACAAATAATTGACTAGATTTATAACTCCTACCCTAAATAATGCAAAAGGCAATTCCACTATACACCATGCCTTCTCTGAACTGCTTGTAATTCTATTTTTTTTTTTTTTTTGGTTTATTTTTCTCCATCTTATTAGGATTAGTTGTCAGAGTCTAGTAGGGTAAGTGTTAGTGTGAGGTATTCAGTATTTTGATAGGAAAATTGGAAAATGAATCCAATGTGTATGTAAATATGTGGTACACAAAAATCTTCCCACTCTCATCCAGAACAATGCCTTGACATTACAATCGCCCAGAGTAAGACACAATCAGAAGAGAAGAGTTAGAAAATCTGTGAATAAATATCTGGAATGGAATATTCTCAGGAGTTCACAACCTTGGAGGAGGTAGAGGAGATTCCAAAAGTAAAAGACAGTGTAATCATTCCAAAAACATGGAGCTCTGCTGGCCTAAAGACTTCTTGAGAAACTGCCTCTGAGGTTGGGCACTTGAAATATATGTTGTTGTCTGGAGCTTCAGCTTCGTTTGTAATGAGACCATCAAATCAGGGTCTTCATCTATGTGACCTGGATGTCATGGTTTCTTATTTTCCACTGAACATGAGTCAGCAGTGCTGAATAGTCTCTTTGTAGGTAAACTGTGGACACGAGGGGCTAAGTGTATCCACATGGGCCTTTGAAGCTATTTGGTCATTCTCCACTTTTCGTGGTGTTTCTTGCTGCTGCACTGGAATTTTGGTATTTGCTTCACGAAATACAAAGAATTCATCTGTTACTCTTTGCGTGAGGGGGTTCTGTCACGTGTGATGGGTCCGGGTCTGCAGGAGAATGCACCAACCAGGCTTATATCCCACATAGTTGCCCCCTTGACCATAGCAACCTGATTCTAAATATTTCCCTAAAACCTCTGCATATAACAAGATGCCTTTACATTGAAGGGACTGCTGGCTGCACCACATCAGTCACAAGCCATTTGGAAGCCAAAGGCAGATCCACATGACCACACTGCAGATGTTATATCACACACCTGCCCACCACTGCTCTAGGCCCACTCCTCAGCAGGCTCCAACTTCCTGGCATCACTGTTCTGCACAATTTTTATGAAAACCAGTCAATCAAGGCACTGACTGTTATTCTTATAATCGGCCACAGGATATCCAAAGAATCTCCAGTGCCAACTTGTCATGGGAATTTTAAAAATTTCATGATATATTGACCTAGCCATTTTTCAAGGATGAAGTTGGAGGCATTCTGGAACTATTAAATGGTGAGGAAGCTCATTTCAATGAAATATCTGGAGATCTCTCACAGGAAAGGCTTCCCAAAGAGTGGCCAAAAGGTCACATGAATCCAGGAACATTGAGGTCTACAATGTGAGGTCCGTGTGTGTTTTGACTCTCAACAATGGTTGCCAAGTTTTTCAAAATAAAATCATGTGATATCCTGGCTGAGATTTCCAGTGCTCTGTGAATAACTACCCTGGGCCTAGATCTCAGTTTCCAAGGGCGACTCTCATGCGTGGCCTCCTAAAATTCCAACACTATTCATGGCAATACTTCTCTGAGTTCAGTACGAGAACTCAGTCTTTATGTGGAATCCCACCAAAGTTCAAGCCAAGGTGGACCATGTAATCTCTACTAACCGCCACAAAAATGACTACAATTAAAACCAAAACACTCCCACATGGCCCTCATTTTCTTCCATACAGACACTCATCATAACCTCTGGCTGGAGGTTTCCGTGAGGGGTGCAGCCCAAGACAGTGTCCAAAATAAGCTTCCTTGCCCCTCATTTGCCTAAAGTCAGGGTGGCCTGGACACCCTTCCTGTGAACTAAGAGTGATCAAATAGGCCTGCCGTTTATTTTGCTCTCCTTCTTAAATTTGAGGGCTACTGATGGTGGGATTTAGACTCTTCATGTGAATTGGAGTCATGAGAAAACCCAATGACCTATGGGCTAGAATCTGCAGGGCTTTGAAGAACTTATTTGACCCAAAGGAGCCCTATTCTCACTTAATGGAGGTCAGGAACCTTACCAAGGAAGGAGAGAGACTTCATCCACAATGATTGCTCTTTTGGACATTTTGCTTTTGGATGCATACATGGAATCTCTCTTTAGATCCATCAGGTGCAGAGAATCTAAGCCACAGAATTACACAAGGCCAAGAGGCTGATTAAGACATATCCCTTTCCAAAGCAATTAAGCAAAGAGCCACAGTTGATGCCCCTTCATTTGCAGTTGAAAACTTTTCTTCAGGCTTCAAAAAGGGTGGCCTGAGGCAAAAACTTTCCTGACATTCAGGACAACAGAACAATAGGTAAGGAAAAGGCCCAAAGCATGGTTTCTCCACTGAGTCTTTACTGGTCACACTGATATCTGAGTTTTCTGAGATGCTCGCCATGCCCTTCATTTAACCAATACATGGCCGTGTCACAGAGCTTGGAGGTGGTACATATCTTGGACACAAAACCATGAGCCTATTCTGGAGAGTGGCCAGAATTCAGGAAGCAAACAGTAACTTAGGAAGATAGCAGGTGTTGCCGATCCATAAGGCAAGCCGCAGTCCATTCATAAATTGGGAAGGATGAATGCTGGGAAACTTTCGACTAGACAAGACTCATCCATTGATGCATTCTCTTTGCTAATGTCTACAACCACTGACACAGTGAGATACACAGACATAGAAACACTCGCCTTTTCATACGACTTTCTGGAAACACTTTACTCCAAACCAAACAAACCACCTTTCGGACATATTCTCAGAGCATGAGAAAAAAACCACAAACCCACACCCCCAGCCAGATAAGCACCTCCTTCCTCCAAGTAGGTTTGTGACTATCCGGAGTGTCCTCTGACTGATAGGCCATACTATGTTCCCCCGAAATGGCCTCTCCTATCTCACATCTGGTGTCCAT